>NC_092806.1:16313854-16613854 GCF_040954645.1 Diabrotica undecimpunctata
TTACAGGTGGATCCACAATGTTGGCTTACAAGAAGAAAATACAACGTGCAGGGAAAAGACTACATCCAAAAACTACCTTTAGAAAAATTATTTGTTTGGACCATTGTGTTGGTGTTTTGAGATACATTGCCTGTGCTGATGGTCAAAAACCCCTTCGTCGAGATGGAGATGACTTTTGGGTAAACCTCACTCCCATTACGAGAGAAGAGTATTTAAATCAGAATGGTTGCATTCGAGAGGAAAGTTCTGTGCAGGTATACGTAATGAAATTTCTACCCTAGCGAGCAGAGGCGTTAACAATTTAGAAAAATATACATCAGAGCATGAACTACACGTAAAATCAACCTGCAAGTGTGAAAGAGGTGAGGAAGGTATTAGAAAAAAAGATGAAGCAAATGAAAAGAGAAGAAAATTTTACAAAACAGAACGTGGGATGGCGATACGAAAATCATACAAAGAAAAAATGGTTAAAAAACGTAACATAATTGCTGAACTAATGAATTTAGGTTTAAACAAAAAGGCCGAACTGCAAAGAGAAACTATTTTAAAATTGTTAGATCTATTATAATTTTTAATAAATAATACGTAACATTTTGGTATTTTATTAAATAACAAAAAAAAAAAGTTTTTAATGTGGTAATCATTGCAATTTTATTTAGAATAGCTCAGTCCAAGCTAGACTGTATCATGTCTAACAGAGAATTGACTCATTTAATTTGTATTGAATTTTCGTCCAAGGTTGACTCAAATGTCCACCACAGGACTCCACTGTCCAAGGTAGACTTTCCGTTTTCCATGCTTTTTATATGTGTGTCCAGGATCCTATATCGACACATTGCTTCGTATATCCCGTTCTAACCATGACAAATGACCGTTACACCTTTGATAAATACTTTTTTTATACCTATTGACACCTACCACATGACCGATTGGCCTAGTAGGCTGGGCGTCATGACGGGGCGCGGGCTAGCGTTCATGACGTCATCGCGGGACGTGACCAGTGAGCGGACGGTGCTTGTGACGTCAGGGGTCAAAGGTCAAAGTGGGGTGAAGCGCATCCCTTTCTACTGAAACAAATCCTGAACCATTTCCTTTTTTGTTTTTATATCATACTAGTTCATTATTGTGTTTTTATTGCTTAGTTACCAACTACTTTTTTCACCACGTAACAAGAAACAAAATTTGTTAAATTTATTAATGTTTTGTATTTTGAGAACGATTTTCGAAGTGGAAATTGAAACCTCAACAAAAAAAAACGGGTGTAGCAGTCCAGTGGGACTGCCGGTAGAAGTTACACTTCTATACACGCATTCGCCGTTACAAATTTATTTGGGAGTCAATCTGCACAATCATTACATATGTAATGCTATAGGTAAGACATAGCAGAAAGAGAAACAGAATTAATAACAACTTACTAACAATTAATAAACAACATTTGACCTGTAATAAAAGTATAGTAAATGAAGGATTGAATCAATATTTTGATAAAAATATTGTATATTTTTATTTTCATATATGTATGAAAGGAGTTGAATGCAAAATTTTTTTTACACATACTCTGCAGTAAAATTCATTGTTTATTTTGTTATTAATATAAAAATACAATACAATACACTGCAACATAATTCAATATAATAATAATAATAATACAATACAAATTAAAATGCAATATTCATAAGTAATTAAAAATGACAATAATATACATAACTTTTCTACTTACGCATTTATGTTTAATTTACCATGTAATAATATTAATAAAAAAGTCCTCCCCGACTAGGAATCGAACCCCGGTCTCCCGCGTGACAGGCGGGGATACTGACTACTATACTACCGAGGACATAGTACAAACGTATTTCAAAATTGACAGTTCTGGGCCATACAGTGAATTATGAGAGGAAGAGAGAGAAAATATATCTTCTGTCTCTCTCTTACTCATTATCTTACATATGTGATGATTTCACAGATTCACTCCCATACAAAGTTTCAACGTGGAGCGCGCGTATAGAAGTATAACTTCAAAAACATAAATTATGGCTTATTCCCTATAAAAATAGTAATTGCATTTTATTCGATAGTTATCAATACTGAATAATAACTGAATCGATAAATTAAATTTAAGTTTTGATTTATTTTATATGAATATATGTAATTACAAAATACTATCTACAGAATTTCACATTTTGACATAAATTTAATTAATAATAACGTTATTTTTTACAATATTTTTAATAATTAGGATAAGATAAAATTTAAGTTCATTCAAACAAATAATTGATTACTAACATCGACTACTAACATTCAATTTGAGTCTTCTTCTTCTTGACGGGCTTTACAACTAGGAGTGAGTCTTCGCCTAATCCACTATAGCCCTTCATCTTCTACGGTCTTGCGCTTTCATTTCCCATTGCTGTACTCCAATCCTAGATAAATCGCTTTCAACATCTTTCTTCCATCTTTTTCTGGGACGGCCTACTGATCTTCTACCATCTGGTCTTTCAAAAAACACTGTCTATATGACTCGGATATTGGTAAATTCATTAAAAGTTGGTAATTGACAATGAAATTTTCACGAAAGATTTTCTGAATGGACTAGCTGACAAAAAAAGTTCAAGAAAGTTATGGATTGAAATTCACAAAGAAAATGAAGTTCCTGTAGATATCTGTTTACCATAAATGACAGAAATTTTATCTGAAAAATCTTTGTAGTGTAGTATAGTGTACATGATTGAAGGCACTAAATATGTGGGTAAAACCCTTTAAATATTAAATTTGTTGATTATTACATCTTTGCTAATAAATTTGTATGAATAAAGTTTTAAACAGATATACTGCATGGCAACGCAAGACTCCCAATTAGGGTTGCTGATCCTGAGAGGTAGTCTCTGTATGGGCCCTAGATGACAACAAAAAATGATGTAATAATCAACAAATTTAATATCATTTAAAAGTTTTACCCACATATTCAGTGGCTATAGTGTTCACTTGAATAGCGTAGAGTAAGGACGTATTCCGCCGAGTGCGATAGCAAAAAGTGACCACCGATAAGAACAATTAAAATCTAATTACTAAAATTCTAGTTATTAAAATAAACAGTAAAGTGGCAGTGGCGTACCAAATTCTGTTTTCTACAATGAACAATTCACACACACGGAACACAAACATTTAGTGTCTATTGTAGTATCAGCGGAAATTGCAGGTAAGCAGCAGGTCCACTATTATCAAACATTCAGGAACATGCGCCCAACTAGTCAACAATATTCTCCACTAGAATACACATCCGAACATGCACCAAACTACATATACTGGCAACCCACAAATACTCCTATATCAAAGATTCCACAAAATCAATTCGCTCTTCCGCCACAACCACAACAATTTCCACCACAACCCCAACCAATTTACTACAATCCAAGCAACCCATCTACTGTAGGGCAGACCTCAAACACAAAGCTAAAATTTGCAATTTTGCAAGTCTTGCAAGTTCATCGAATGATAAATGAAATATCAAAAAGTCTTGAAGAAAAGAAATACTGCAACGCTGTATTTCTAGACATTTCACAAGCGTTTGACAAAGTCTGGCACAGAGGTCTGATTTACAAAGTAAAAATAGCACTATCCAGTAACTATTTCCTCCTACTTAAATCCTACATATCAAATAGATATTTCTCTGTAAAATTCAAAGACCAACAATCCAACCTCTGCCCTATCAACTCCGGAGTCCCACAGGGTAGTGTTCTAGGGCCGCTGCTTTTCTCACTCTACAGCCGATATACCATAGACTAATAATACTACAATCGATTCCTTTGCTGACGACGTAGCAATACTAGCTGTAAATGAAAATCCCATACAAGCCTCACAAAACCTGCAAAATCATCTGAACATACTCAGTGATTGGTATACGAAGTGGAGAACAAAAGTAAATAAAACAAAATCAGCTCAAATAACATTTACCAACCGTCACAACATATGCCCATCTGTAAGGATGGAAAATGTGAGAATACCAACAGTAACAGACGCTAGATACCTTGGCCTCCATCTTGACCAACGTCTCACTTGGAAGAAACATATCCAGACCAAAGGAAGGCAGCTCGACTTAAAATTTCGGCAAATGTATTGGCTTCTTGGACGTAAATCAAAACTTAACATCCAAAACCAAATTCTTCTATACAAAGCCATACTCAAACCTATCTGGTTCTACGGACTACACCTATGGGGCTGTGCAAAGCCAACGTCGCTGAATATTATCCAAAGATTCCAATCTAAAGTGCTAAGATCGATAGTGGATGCACCATGGTACATAAGTAATCAAATACTTCACTACGACTTAAAGATTCCTTTCATCAGAGAAGAAATCCATCGAGCCACGGAGTCACAAAATGAACTTACCATTCACCATAAAATGAGCTAGTAAGGTAACTATTCAACAATGGTCCAGCCACAAGAAGACTAGATAGAACCTGGCCCCAAGAACTACTTCAAAACTAAACCAAAATAGAATAAGGTGAGACATCATTGGAAGTCTCTCCTTCACGCGCATAACCTGTAACACATTTACTTAATACTCTGTAATGATGTAGATTGTAAATAAACATATATAATAAAAAAAATATTCAGTGGCTTCACTTATGTACACCTGGTAAATGCACTGATGAAGGACTTATTAGTTCAAAAACGTTTTGTGATATAGCCCGAAAGGGTCTTTTTAATTATATACCTGTTATAAAGGATGTTTTAAATAATTTTTCAAAGGATTATCTTCTTGTATTGTATATGAAGCTTCGTTGTCAAGTATAAAATACATGTAGAAGTTATTGACAGAAGAAACATAGGTAAAAATAGATAGTTACTGATAGAAAAAAATATTTATTTAGACTATAGAGCTCACCATAAATCATATTCAAATCGCACAAATGTCAATAAAATAACATCAACATATCAATGATGTATAATTTTGTCAGTAATAAATTATCATAAACTACTTTACGTCAAAGACTAAATTATAATTTTAGATACGATATAAAAAAACCCATTAATCCAGTTTCTATTTTAAACACTACATTAAAAGATATTACGTAATCTGTGTTGTCTTTAAATGTCCACAACATTTAAAAAGTACCTTTTATAATGACATATCTTTGGACAAGTTTGCATATTTATGTAGACCATTTACATAACCCTGAAAAAAAAGATTTATAATTGGTAATTTAGTTTTTGCACCACCCACAAAATTTGTTAATATTAAATAAAGAATGAAATTTATTAAATAATAATGATGTTATTGTATTCATGAAAGTATAAAGAATAAGTACTATTGGAGGAGAATAAAGGACCCCCGTTAATTAATTTTTTTGTCCATTTAAATAATTTATTTAGCATTCCCAATGCTATTTTAATTTATATATGCCTTCCCAATGACATAATGCAAATGTCAGACCTAAAGAATTACACAGACCTATCAGTCTGCTTTCCCATACATTCAATCATGAAAATAATAACAAAACGGCTTGTGAACAAACTAGATAGTTACCAACCTTGCGAAGAGGTTGGGTTCCGCTGCAGATCGGTCGAAGCCTGCTGCGACGTATTGCGTGAGTCTGTGTATCTGGTGTTTGCTTGAGTGTTTGGTTTTAAATTCGACTTGGGCTTCTGGTAAGACCTGTAGTCTTTCTGTTTCGTCTTCGACCCTTGAGAGTGCCATTCTTTTTAGACCCCTCTTGGTTATTTTATATGGTCCAGGTGATTTCTTTGGTGACGCTTGTCTTCGGTGGTGTATACTATTCCATTTTCTCCATATAGAGGTTTCCTGTCGTTTCTTAGGATTTTCTCTAGTTTTTTTCCTAACGATAAATTAGTGAAGTGTCTTTCATCTTTCTTCAGGGTTTTACAGGCTTCGGATACTGTGATTCCTCCCATATATCTGTCTATTTCGGCGTATCTGTTTTCCCATTTGCCTTTTTTCCATCAGTTTTCTTTTCGTGTCTCTATTTGCTCTGGCATATATCTTTCTTATGAAACCAAACACATCTAATAGGCCTATACTATCATTAGAACAAACTGATAAAAAAATAAACATATACAAGAAAATAATAAAAATTTTTGGAGAATCAAAAAGGGACAATTGCCGTATAGAGTGGAGAATAATAAAGCCATTTAGAAAAACGTGTAGACAATCAACACATGAAAATTATGCCGTCAATAACACCTACAATAAAAATTGTAGGCATCATCCCTAGTCCATTAAAATTCTAAAAGTTAATTGAAAGAAAAAAAATATATTTTCCACGTGTTCGATCACCGCACACCCTACGTAAAATGTCTAAAATGTCTAAAACTTCGTGTACCACCAATAAGGAACGCATTTATGTAACAGTTTATACTTGACTTAAAAAATAATTTTTTTTCCGAAAACGGCACATTTTGACGAAAATTGTGCGGTTTCTTCTGTAATTACGTTTTACCCTTGACCTTCAAATAAAATAGAAGCTGTCATATTTAGATTTCGGCAACGAAACGTTCACGCGCAATAATCCTTCAGTAATTTATACACGCATAAATATTTTTCTGCCATATCATGTCATTCAATATCCGATTTAGCTTGCTACAGGATGGTCCTGTATGAAATGGTTATCATCATCAACTTTGCTTAGTCAAATGACATTGGGTACAATCTTATTATTTTTATTTCATTATTGAGATGAAAAAATCGTATTTATACATTGAGAAAACACAAAACTTAGTCACGAACTGGAAGGTAAATTTCAGAACATCGAAAATTATAGAGCCTTCCTTGAGTTTATAAAAGGAACCTGCTGTACCCAGTACCCAGAGGATGTCAACAATGCTACATATTTGGTCTGAATAATGGGACAAGTAAATCGATTAATGAAGCATATCGTCGATCAGATGTCAAATCCTCGTATCTCAATTTTCGATGATTTTGTGTGTTTTTTTTGAACCTACGTTAGGAATTCGAGCTGCATCGATGACAAAACATCTTATCTCAAAGTGCGCGAAATTGCACCTGTGCCATTATAATTCAGAAACCTCGTATCTTACCACAATAAGACAATAAACAATACCCAAAGTCAATAAGTTTCCACAAAATTTATAAATATTAAACGTTTTAGTGAACATTTAAAGTGTTTATTAGAAGATACTGTAAGTAAAACTGTCAAATTTATAGGTTGTATTGATAATACGTAGTTGTATTGTTTTACGTTAAACACTAATATTCAAAAAAATTTAAGGTTATGATGATCCAATTAATCCATTACATTTGATCAACTAAAACAAATTATATAAATGAATTAAGCAATAATAGAAATTTATCAGTTTAGTGCAAAATTGTGATACGACGTTTTGTTATTTACCGATATTAAAAACTCACAATAGCCTGTTACGAGGTTTCTTGGAAAAATAATAATGTAGATAGCAATATTTTTGTTTTATTTTTAGGCAAACCGGGGCTGCAAGAATGGTCAAATCAGTAGTAGAAGGTTCAAAAGCGAATCCTGATATTGTCAATCCTAAAACTAATGCAAGAGGTTTACCAGATTTTCGACTAGCTCCTAATGAGTTATAGTATCACTCATCCAGATTCACATTCTAAAGAGGAAGTCAGAGAGTTCGACAACTATGATGGTAGAAAAGATTGTTAAAATGCTTGTGAGCCTAAAGATGTAAACGTAATTGAAATGCAACAACATACCAACTCCAATGAAGACGAAAGATTTCAATGAAGAAATTATATTGGATAATACAAGTTTGAATAAATTCAAGTGACTTTTTAAGAAAATAACTCCAGTTTCCAGCAAATTGCTGCTTTATCGGGTTTTCACGAAATATTTAAGTACATATTTGTATATTATTTTGATTCCAATAAATACTACTATTCAGAGTCTCGTTTAAAAAATGACACCCAAAATAGGTGTTTGGTGCTCGTCGAGAATTGCGATGTCTCTGAGTTTTGACAAGAATATAAATTTGGAGGGGAGGAACCGTCAGTATCCCGAATATACTCAGTTCCATTTTGTTAGCAGAAGCAAACAGATCAGACGCATATCAATTACACTAGTGTAGGACTTATTAATCTGGTTCCGTTACAATGGAATTTAAATCAAAAGTTCATCGTAAAGTTTTGAGTGGTCAATCTCGTGAAATTATAGCAAATGTGATATATTTTATGAAACGAGAAGCGGAGGCTAAACATTCGATAATAGAACTAACGAAAATTCAAGAGCTTATTTCGTGCGCAACTGGTGTCAGTGTTGGTTCTGTAAAGCAAATTTCAAATAAAATAAGGTCAGTTGAAGATAGTAAAATTGATTCGTTCCATACACCTAATATTAAAAGACAAAAAAGTGCGACCAAAACTGAGTTGGATAATATGGATAAGGAAATTTTTCGGAGATTTGTAATAAACGTTCCTACGTTGAGAGGCATGCACAGAAAATTTGTCAAGGAAATTAATTACACAGGATCGTATGGAAGTTTACGAAAAGTTATACTTACATTAAATTGGTTTCCGTTGGCGAAAAACTCAGACAAAGAAAAAATTGCTTATGGAAAAACCTGACATCCAACAAAAAAGGATAGCTTTTTTGCGAAGTATTATGAGGCACAGAAAAGAAAATCGTCCTATAGTATACATGGACGAAACGTACATCCACTCTTGTCACACATTCAATAAAAGTTGGAATGATGATTCTCACGATGGTTTGCGTAAGCCTATCTCTAAAGGACAGATGTTAAATAGTTCATGCAGGAGGAGAAATGGGGTTCATAAAAGATTACTACTTAAAATTTAAATCAAATCACATTTAAAAACTGGTAATTACCATAGTCAGATGAACTTTCAAAATTATAAAAAGTGGCTAGTGGAAATGTTGACTCCGAACTTACCAGCAAAAAGTGTATTAGTGATTGATAATGCCCCATACCACAATGTTCAAAGTGAAAAAAATATAACGACTGCATCAAAAAAAGATGAAATAAAAGAGTGGCTAAGAAAGAGAAATATACCATTTACAGATGATATGTTAAGAGCCGAGCTATACACTTTAGCAAAATTTGATCAACCTCATTATAAATCATATGAAATTGATAAACTTCTAGAGCAAAATGGACATTCGGTATTAAGACTACCACCTTACCATCCCGAGTTAAACCCCATTGAGTTAGTGTGGACATCCATGAAAAACTATGTTGCACAACGGAATGTAAAATTTAACTTTAAAGATGTGGAGGTTTTATGTGATCAATTTTTTGAGACATTTTCAGACGATTAATAGAAATCAAGGTGTGAAAATGCCACACAGGCAGAACAGTTTTTTATGAAAAGCGCACCGGCAGTGGACTTAGTTACGGAGAAAGTGATAATTAACTTGGATGATGATGACGACAACGATGAGGCTGATAGTGATAGCGAAGATGATCTAGAAGATACAGATTCGAGTTCCGATCCAGATATTTGAGGCATTGAACTATAGTAACGGTATTTTGTAAGTATACTGTTAGAATACGGACGTTATAGAGGAAAAAAAGGAATGATTAAACAATTTATTTTATTTATATATTTCAATATGATGTATACAATGCTAAAATGATCATATAAAGAAAAGATGATGGTTTAGACAGAGAATATTTCTTGTTCACTTCAAAGCTACTTTGCTACTTATTAAATGACCATTTATATATAAATCTTTAACGACTGCCACTTTTTTAACAGCCAGTTTACTTTCTCTTGTTTTGTTAAGGACATACCTAGAATTACTTAGCTATGTATTTCTTTGCATTTTTGTGCAATATCTGTATGTGAACTTTTTTATTGCTTTTAGTTTTCAAACATGCTAAATATATTCTACTGTAAAAGCAAACAAAATTTGAAATGATTTTATTAATAATTTGATTTCTAAATATCAATTTTTTACAATATATTTCATCTTTAAAAACAATAAAAATCGATAATTTTTATCATATAATATTACGTGGAATAATTAATACTAATTATTTAAATTTCAATACCTATTGAGTTCAAATGATCCTCCCCCAGTCGTAGTTCCATAATAAAATAATTTTAAATCCGAACGCGTTTGTTATCTTCTTTACTCCGAATGCGTTCTCTATTTATTTTTCGCATCGCTAGAGTTTAAACTGAAAGACAGAGCTAACTTTGACGAACTGTATGAATAAAGAAAGTAACGGGATGGATGTCAAAGTGAAGAAAATTACGCAGGTGAAGAACGTTAAAATGGTCATAGAATGTGTAACTTTGAAAACTGAAGGTATCAGTAAAACCAAGGAAAATCGACAGTATAATAGCGACATTGAATTTAAAGAACTTTTGAAGGACCAAAGAAAAGTTATCATCCAAACACTTTCTACGATTCGGAAGATGACAATAACAAATAACGTAGTGGACGCTATTAAAAAAATGAGAAAAAAGGCAAAAAAATGCTTCTACTTGAGAAAAATGAAACCAAGATGTGCTTCAGCAAAGTATCTAGCAGCAAGATAAAAAAGAAGGTGTTTGATGATAACTGATGAACAACGAAGAAGTTTTGATAGGTTTTGGTCTGAGATAAATTGGCATCAACGAAAGTTATTTGTGTGTATGCTAGTTAATAAACATCCAGCAACACAAAAAAAAAAGAACACAAAGAAAATCGCGACGTAATTTAATTTTATTTTATCATTTGAAAATAGATAATACTATAATTCCGGTATGCATAAAAATGTTTCTCTCCACAATAGGAATGGGTGAATTAACTTCAGAACTGGGTGAAAAGTAATTGTAAGTATTAATAAATTTGTGTATTCTAAAAGTAACTACTTGTACTTTTTCTACTAAGATTAAACCTGACAATGTTAAACGCAGAAATAAAGTTACAGCATTCCTTGAAAAACTGCCAAAGATGCTCTTCCATTACTGGCGTTCAACAACGAGTAAACTTTATTTGAAAACAATTTTCAATTACATTAGTTTAAGACGTATTCTAGAAACATGAACCACAATCTGCTGTCCGATATGATGTTTTCTTGAAGGAAATTAAAAATACAAACATTGGTATGTATCATTAAAGGAAGGACCAATGGGATTTATGATTTTTGCATAAACTAGTCAATGTAGAGCAAGAGAATTATTAATCACATGTTAGCCAAAAAGATCGCTCTAGAAAGGAAAAAATCAAAAGTATGGATAATCGGTTTAACTTGTCCCTGTCATCCCAGCAGGCCTGGTATACTTTAAACAGAGACTAGCATGATATTATCAATTCATCATCCACAATTTAGCAAATGATACAGTAGTTTGTTATGTATGTCTAAGGGGAGAGGGCAAAATGGATGCCAACTCCTTTGTATCTTGTATAATTGATATTTTAAATAAAGAGTTATAAAAGCTTATGTACTTTTCAGGATTGAAAATTATACGGTAATTATACGGAAATGTTTAGTTAAGGGTTACTCTCAAATTGAATGCGATAGTGTGTAATCCACCATTAAAAGAACGAAAAAAATGCATTTTCTCACCATCCAATTATGTGGAAGTACCTAAAGAGGTTCGTAAAAAATCCAAAAATCCATACAAAGTTAACTACATTAATTATCTATTTTTTTAAAGCAACATATTACAAGGAGATTAACAAACAGATATCTACTTGATTCTTTGTTCAACAATTTATTTTTTATATTAATTAAAATATATTTTAATAAAATTTTTCTTTTTGCTTGGACCATCCTATAAAGATCGGACGACAAAGTGAAATACTGATCTGGATCCATTAAAACAAGTACAAAGGAACGCCTTAAACTTGGCCTTCAACACGACATTCAACAGCCACCATCAACAACCGCAGCAGCGTCAATGTCATTAACAACCCATTGAAATCGATACAGTTTTAATTAGGTTCCACGTCTCAAAAGCATATTTTCACAATTATGAAAATCACAGAGCCATTTCCGATCCTAATAATAAATAATTAACCGAAGAGGTAGATGTGGGCATATTCAGAAAATTTGGTGCGTAAAAGGGTCCTATTTTTGTGTCTATATATATTTTGTATAATATGCTAGACAGCACGTGAAAACTTGGAAAATACATATATGGTTCTTGATACCTACGACTTATAAAAGATATACGACAAATGAAGATAAACCGATTAATTATGAATATATTCTTTTACTAAACAATTAAAAATTTGGAATAAAATGTCTAAATAATATTTTTTTCTGTAGCCGTCCAGAAAACAAAACTTTCGGCATAAGTTATTAAATCGAAAGTCCTCTTAACACAAATTATACCTATAGCAACTATTTTCGGGACGATTTTTTTCATTTTTGGAACGATTTTTTACTTTCGGAACGATTTTGAGTATCTACGTAGGCGGTCTTAACAATAATATCAACTTATATTTTTATTATGACAGCGCTTGTCATATAAGATTCGAAAGTGTTTTTGCTTTTCCATTTCAAAAGATGGAAATCAGTAGTGAAAGTGAGTCGAATTGATTCCACATGAGATTAGTGGGGGGTTCAAAAGTGAGCGGTTCCATTCCAAAAGTCGCCTTGTATGGTGGATGCTTTCCTGTGTGGAAGGAGATCCTTTTGTGTAGTGGATCATAATATTCTGGGTTTAGTTTTACAGTTTCTGGTGTGACTTCGCTGTTTCCACTACTTTAGGCCATTCTTCTCTCTCTTTAATTGTCCTTTCTATATTTCTAATTTCCATGTTCTTTAAGTTTTCTTCCACGTTGTCTCCATCTCAATTTAGGTCTACCTCTGGTTCTTTTAGCTGGTGGTATCCATTTCGTTATAACTCTTAACGAATTGCTCTTCTCTCTTCTGATTATGTGTCCATTCCATCTAATTCTGTGTGCTTTTATTGCTCTAAATAAGTTCTCTTGACCCATCTATTCTTCTATTTCGTGATTCATCCATTATCTTGCATCCTCCTCGTTTTTCCTCTTTGGTCCCAGTATTTTTCTGATAATCTTACTCTCAAAAACTTTTAATTGCTCTTCTTCTCTTGCTGTTAATGTAAATGTTTCTGCAGCATATACTACTATTGGTCTTATGGTCGTTTTGTAGAGCTTAATTTTTGTGTTTCGGCTAATCTTCTTATCTCTAAACATTTTTTTATTTCTATAAAATGTTGTACTTCCCGCTTGAATTCTTCTTTTCATATCTACACTCTCAGTTCTACTGTTGACTAGTACTCCCAGATATTTGAATGTGTGTATCTTCATAGATGCACACAGTTTCTTCGCAGGAAAAGTATATGTGTTCCTCCGTCGTACTCGTATGTTTTCTCTATCAGTTGTTTTAACGTATGTATAGCTTCTATCGTGGATCTTCCTTTTCTTAAACCGTACTGGTACTCTCCTATGCTTTGTTCTGTATATATTGTTAATCTGTCTCAAATTGTACCAGTCATTGCTTTATATGTTACGTTCAGTAAATTAACTGCTCGGTAGTTTTTGCATATTCTATGGTCTCCTTGTTTTGGGATTGTCATATAATTCTCTTCTTCAATCCTTTGGGATTATTTCTTTGCTCCGTATATTCTGTATTCGTTTGTAAATCTGTCTGTCTCCCCACCGTATTTTATAAGTTCTGCGCATATTCCGTCTTCTCTCGCTATTTTCACGTTTTTAAGTTTGCATATATTCTCTTTCACTTCTGTATAGGTCTATTCTTCTTCTTCTTCATCTTCTTATGTGTTCGTTATTGTTTCTCTTTCTTCGTCTCTATCCATTTCTTGATATATTTATTCGAAATACTTCTGCCATTTTTCTGCTTCTGTAGCTATATTAGCTGTCCGTTTTCGGTTACTTAGTTTTAAGTATTCTACTTTTTGATTTTTTTTCGATTTAAATAATTTCTTCGTCTTTTGCCTTTGGTCTGTGTATTTTTCTCGTTCCTCTTCTTTGCTTGTGCTTAACCATTTTAATCTTGTTTTATTCTTCCAGTACTAATTTGCACTCATCGTCAAACCAATTATTTCTTCTTTTATTTTGCATTTTGTCAACCACTTTCTCTGCTGCATTGTTTACTCCTTCTGTATTTACATCTTGTACAAATCTTCTTCTTACTTCTTTCCCTTTCAAATTATCTTTGTCTCATTTTCTCTGTGCTTTTCGCTTTTCACTCTTCGTTGTTTTTATTTTACATTTTGTAATCACTAGCATATGGATCGAATCGTTGTTAGCCCCTCTGTGAGATCTAACGTCATTTATCGATTGTTTGTGTGTCTTTTTAATCAGTACATGGTCTATTTTATTTCTCTCCAGACCTCCTGGTCTCATCTATGTTTTTTTGTGTGTCTTTGTGTTTATATCTCGTACTGCTTATGTCCATGTTTAATGTCGCTGCTAAATTACGTAGTCTTTCTCCATTATTGTTTGTTGTGTCATTTATCAAGTTTGCACCTGCAACCTCTCTGAAGCAACTTTTTTTGCCTATTTGGACGTTGAAATCTCCTATAAGGAGTAGAACTCTCCTATAAGAGTGTTTCATAGAACTGCTGTTTTGTCAAGACATCACTGTTTTTTGAGGGTGCATAGACATTTATTATGGACTTGTTCGGTTTGTTGTTTACTCTTATGTATGATATTCTTTCTGTTATGGGTTTAAATCTGAAATACGTGAGTTAAAATCTTCACCAATGATTATAGGTATGTCATTATATTTTTTCGTTACCTTAGTTAAAGCTAATTGAAATATCTCGAGAGTAGTACTTAAATCCAAACTAGACTTAAAAGACTAAGTAAAAGAAGGTGGCAAGCCTGAGGACGGAACAGGCTTGAAGCATAATCCTTCAAGTGAAGAAGAAGAGGAAGAAAAAGATGAAGATGAGTAAAAAATTTTTTTTTTGGTAGTTTTTATTTTATTTTGGTGATCAAATAAAGCTATTTCTGTAAAAAAATTTTGAAAAAAAATCTGTAATGGGTAAACCACACTGGCTTTTACTAGTACAGAAACACCTTCGATTGATAATTTAAAGAATTTTGTATACAATTTGTATATTGAATGTTAGAAATGTATATCCAAGATGTTCGGTAAACCCTTTGATACAAAAATAGAAAATTAATGTTAGTAAATCTCAACATATTTTTTTTACCTGCAACCAATTTAAAATATTTCATAAATTAAACTACACGCCCAGCATAAAAACAAGAAGACCTTCGGGTTCGGTGCAAAAAAAAATGAAGTTGTTAACATTATCGACCACCAACTGCTGTATATTTTATCTACATTTTTGTACAAAACAGTCACGATTGTTAGCTATTCGGGAATATTCCGAAGAAGCAGCTGTCACCAATTAATGATACAAAAATATGTCTCTTACAAAATTTCTAAAAATAATATAAATAATTTAATATTATGCATAGAATATATTATGTGTATTTACTTAACCCGAGAATTAAGTAAAATAAGTCCATTCTTCCACAGTAAAATATTGTAAAACCTCAGGAATTTAAAGAACCCAACCAAATTTGGTGAAATGTTGCACGTAAGCCTAATTTACCTTTCTCTTCAAAAATTATCTCACTGAAATGTGTGGTTTTTGATTTTAAGAGGTGCAAAATACCCATTTTTTAGCAAAACTTAAAAACAGCAGATTTACATGTTAGTTACATCTTAATTATGTTTAAGTATGTTAAATAACGCTTTGTTTATCATATAGGAATGCATTTTATAATATATAATTTTTTTCATAGAGACATAGAAGAACAAAATGAATTTCGTGTAGGAATATCGTGCACTGATGGTATATTCGTTCTGCAGCAAGTAATCGAAAAACAGAAGAGAGACCCAACTATTGTTTGTAGACTTAGAGAAAGCATACGATACGGTATCTTTGAAAAAACTGTTTTAAACATTGACGAAAGTAGGTCTCAGTAGAGAGTATGTAGATGCTAAAGAAGAAAACTTTATATCTGAATCATTTCCAATAACAAAGGGGCTTAAACAAGGATGTTTTCTATTTTCGACCTTATTTAAAATGTATATTCAATCATCGCTAGAGCAGTGGAGAAAACAAGTATCCGGAAGGGGAATATACATAGGTGGTTGTAAATGCCTAACAACTTTATTTTTCACAGATCAGGTAGTCGTAGCGAATGATGAGGAAGACATGGACTCTATGTTTAGAAAACCAAAGAAAGAATATGATAAATGGGGCCTCAATATGAATATGCCAAAGACAGAGTATCTTAAAATAGGAGATGATGAAGAAGATCCAGAGTTAGAAATTAGAAACACAAAACATGCAATGAATATAAATACGAGTATCTCGGATCTATGTTATCTAAAGAAGGCACTACCAAAAGAGACATCGAAAACAGAAAGCAGCAGGGAAAAAAAGTAAACATTCTAAACTCTCTACTATGGTCTAAAGATATTAGACAAGAAACAAAATTGACAATCTATCGAACCTTGGTAGAGTCTATTATGACTTATGGGGCAGAAACTTGGCAGATCACGAAAAAAGATAGAAAAAGAATAGAAGTAGTAAGAATGGATTTTCTAAGGAGAGCGTGTGGTGTATCCAAAAAAGATCATATCAGGAATGAAAATATTCGAAGGAGGAAAAATACTGTATATTCCAGTGTAGACAGAATGGAAACGAGACAACTAGAGTGGTACGGTCACGTGAAGCGAATGAATGAAGATGGCCAAAGAAAACTTTAAATTACATACCACAACAAAAAAAAGAAGGGGAAGGCCTTCAGTTGCCTGGAAAGAAAATGTACGGCACATATTGAGAGATAGAGCCATCAAAGAAGACGAATGGATGGACAGAAAACGATGGCGGTCGAAATGCCAGAAGCGGCAGAGGCTGTAGAAACCTCGCTTATATATATATATATATATATATATATATATATATATATATATATATACAACGCAAAAGTCTAAGGATATTTTAATAATTTGACAATACCAATGACAGAAATTTCATGACCATATAAATTTGCTTGTACTATAATTGTTGATACAGACACTCACTTATTATCAAAAAAAAATTGTAAAACTGATAGCAATACGTGTTTTAGAATGTTTTTTATAAGGGACAAAAAAATCGACATTTTTATGTCTCGTTTGTTTTTAATTTTAGTCACTTTATACCATTCTTGCTTAATAGGTGAGTTAAAGATATTGTCTTTTTATCATGCAACGACCACATTTAACGTTGGATGAGATGAATAGAGCCGTGAGACTGCTTCAAGCTGGTATGCGACAAACTCAAGTTGCTGACCAGCTGGGTGTCTCCCAAAGCGTCGTAAGTCGTTTGTGGCGTCGGTTTAGAGACACTGGGAGTCCAGCCGAGCAACATCCAGGATGTGGTCGCTCTACAACCGTCGCTCAAGACCGATATTTAATTTTAAATGCCAGAAGGCAACCAACAATTACAGCACCCGAGCTGGTTAATGAATTACAGCTTGCACATAATGTAACAATTAGCAGCAGTACTGTGAGGAATCGTCTCCATGAAGCGAATCTTCGTAGTCGGCGACCACTGAGATGTCCACCTTTATCTAGAGGCAATCGCGCTGCAAGATTAACCTGATTTCAAGAGTTTCAGAATTGGACTGACAATGAGTGGGCCACAGTTTTCTTTAGTGACGAGTCTAGATATGGATTTCATTCAGATTCTCGTCGGACAAGAGTTTGGAGACGACTTGGAAATGGAAAACGATTACGACATCTTCAAGAAGTGTATACATACACAGGTGGTACATTAATGGTATGGGGCGGAATCATGGTTGACGAAAGAACTGACCTCATTTTCTCACGTGGCTTTCTCACAAGTCAGCAATATTTGGACACTATTCTTGAACCTGTTGTGCGCCCGTTTGCTGCTGCTGTTGGAGAAAATTTTTACTTTATGCATGATAACGCTCGGCCACATGTTGCGCATATTGTAACAAACTGGTTGGATAACGAGGGTATTGATGTATCGCCGTGGCCAGCACAATCACCGGACTTGAATCCCATTGATCATGTATGGGACATGCTCCAACGAAGAATTACTCCACATATGGGCCATATCTACAATGAATTTCAATTAAAAGAGCTTCTGAGAGAACAATGGACACAACTACCTCAAGCAAACATTAACAATGTGATTCAGAGCATGAACAGTAGATGTAGAGCTGTGGTAAACCAACGTGGTGGCCATACTTTATTTTAAGTTTATATTTCGTATTTTTAACACTTTATGATGGTATGTGAAAGATGGGTGATTTGCAATATATTTTTTTTGCTCCAATTTTCCGTTTTTTGCAATTTATGGTTTTTGACATATTAAACAACAATTTAAACTACAAATTTTGTATTTTTTTTTTTTTAAGTTGATTAAAGATAAACATAATACGTCTATTTATAAAAATATCCCTAGACTTTTGCGTTGTATATATATATATATATATATATATATATATATATATATATATATATATATTTTTCAACCTCAAAAAACTACCCTTGAAGACAAATTATCTCACAATAAATTTTATAAGGAATTGAAATCAATGTAATATTTCTAGTTTTATTTCGCAACCATTTAATATTTTCATCCCTTATAAACCAGTTCCGACACATGAATTTATAAAAAAAAATTCTATGCTTCAAACTTCTAAATGGTCTATTAATGGTAAATTAATTTTATTTCGCTATTTACAAATTAATTTTGTGATACAAGCATTTATTAAACCCTTAAAACCACCCTTTGTAGAGTATTGTATAAAAATTGTTAACTATAATTCCAAATTGCACAATGTTGTGGGTGCAATAATTCAAAATCTATTTATTACTAATATAATCTCTTTCTACATTATATAATAATATGTCTCAGAGTATTTCATTGTTTCAACTCATAAGAATTACGCCTTCTTATAAAATATTGTAGAAAAAAAATTTTAAACCACTAGATAAAATTTAAAAAATGTATGTTTTGTAAATTATAATTAAAAACTCTAAAGTGTCTATAAACGTAAAAATTAAAAGAGTTATGTATTTCGATGTGGGATCTTTGTACAAATCATTGAAAGACAAAGTACCACACTCAGATAAAAGTGATGTTGTATACAAACTTAGTTGTTTAGGCTGTGAAGGTTCTTATATAGGTCACACCTCCCAAAAAAGTTTTCAGCCGTGTGACTCTTCACATTAGATTACACCCTGATAGATGTTCCCTAGCCACACATGCTAACACAACAGGACACTCTTTCGATTTTCCAAATATAAAAATCCTGTTCACCTGTTCATCTGTCAAAAAGACAGATACCAACAATTTGAGCAACTTATACTCGTTATTGTTAACTTTAGATAGCTACATCAATAATATAAGTTTCATTAATAGGTGATATATAATATATCTTCTACTTCATAAAATAAGTCTTTTTTTCCTCTTCTTTTTCAGAAAATCCAGCGCCTATCAGATATACTAGCTAATTTCCTTTGTAGGCAAAAATTAAACAAGGTGGAGTTGCAATTTATGTAAAAGAAAATCTTATGTATTCTTTTCTTAATCTAAATGGATATAATGTAAAGCAATGTTCAGAATTTTGTGTGTAATTTATGTACCTTCAACAAAAACTAATATTTTACCACGTTATTAAAAATCCACCCACTGCACTGCCCTATTAATTCAATTAGCAGATTTAAAGAGGGTGGTACTCGTTTACGACTAATTATATTGCCTAGTACAGCCTACAAATAATCTCATTCGTCACAAGGAATTAAAAATATCGAATACTATGAGTCAACACCAATTAGTGGTGAGAAGAACGAGTCTAAGGTTGTACACAATAGTTAAACGGTTTTTTGTTGTAGTTTTATTGGAATTTTAACATGAAGGAATATTCTGAGTTCTTTGTTGCAAGTTTTTAGTCAAAAATAAAGATAAAAATAATTTTTTTACCATTAAATTTAGTGCACCAGCTTTTTGATTACTAGTATTTGTTATTTTAAAAGATATTTATTTATATGATTTTTTTGTTAAAATGTACCGTTTTTGAGTTATTTTTGAAAAACCACCAAAAAACATGCATTTTTAGGTAGGAAATCAACAATTTTCAGCGTGAATAACTTGCACAATATTATTTTGCATAGAAAAGTCTGTATATTTTTTGCTATAAATTGAATTATTCGTCAATTTTAGGATTTAATGTTATAACAGCAAATTTACTAAGATGTAAATTGGAGCTGATATGTCAGATACTAGAACAAGTGATTCAATATCTAGGCATCATACTATCTAGCTATGAAAGCTTGAAACAGAAGTGGAAGATGAAGTGAATTAAGCAAACAGAGTCGCAGGTTGCCTGAATGGAGCAACATGGAGCAATGTCGGAAAAGAAATGAAAGGCAGAATTGATCATATGAGCCGATTGACTAGAAATAGGCAGGGCCGAGCCGTGCGGTGGTGCAAGGGGTGCATGGCATCCGGGCGGCGCTCGCTTGGGGGCGGCAAAATTTACCCAAAAATATAAATATCAAAAATATAAAATCAAAACGCCAAGCAAGCAAAGTGCAAAAAAAATAGCTGGCAAATAGTTGACATTAAGAAGACAGCGCTGCCTTTTCCTGTGATGTATAATATACATTAGTATAATAAAAATAATAGTACCAAATTATTCGTAGCTGGCGCTGACCGATGATATTATTTTCCGGGATTTCCTGAAACTGGGGGAATTATTATTTCGGACCGAAATCTATACTATAAGATAAGTGTTTTCTGTGTTTTCTTTCATGCGAGTAAGTTTTACCGAAAGATAGTTGCGAATTTAATGACAAGTTGAATATTAGTGTGATTTTTTTTATTTATTTCTGTTATACAGTATATTATTGATGTTATCAGTGTATTGTGAATAACAAGTTTATTCCAAATAGCTTTTTATTACCTGCATTCATTATATAAAGTTAAAGTAATATTTTGCACTTTTTACTGATTCAATTTTTTTTTTTCAAATTTCCGGTCTTTATTTTTGTTCAAATTATAAACTTTTATGTACTGATTTAGATGGCTGATGATAGAAAGAGACTTTCTGGTTCACAATATTCAAAAAGAAGGATAGAAAAAGAGAAAGATCACAAGCGATTAGCTGGCTCACTAAAAAAGTTTTTTTATTCACGACGACTATGCAACCTCAACCTTCAACAAGCCAAGCCTTAGATGTTCAATCTTTTAAATTAAGTGAAAAAGATGCAGAATAATGGGGTCAAAATAAATCAACCGAAAACATTACACTGGACCAGGATACTACGAATACTCCCTCATCAAATAATACGCAAACCGAAACCGCAGATATTGATGTAAGTGGAGAGCAATTTAAAGATCCAGCATATTGGCCATAAGTATTAACAGATACTTTTAGACTAATAATTTTAGATATAGGTCCAGTACAATTAAAAAATATTATTTATCCTGTAAATAATTTAAACAGATCTTTTAGCTCTACTTACTTCGTAAAAAAGGTAACGAATAATGAAATAGTACCTAGAATGTACCTTATTTACTCAAAATCTAAAGATTCAATATACTGTTTTTCCTGCAAATTATTTGAAGTTTCTTTTAATAGTTTTAGCGATAATAATGGTTTTAGAGACTGGCAACACTTTCTCGTGCTTTAGAAAGATACGAAACTATAACAGCGTTTCACGTTAAGAAAATAACATTGCGGAGATAGGGCCATGTAATTCTTATGGACGATAGAAGCGCAGCGATGCCACGATGAATACAAGCACGATTCAGGGTTGTATAATTTGTATTTTCGTTTTCACAGACATGAATTAAATTAATGTTTTTTAACGTAATTGACCAAAAGTGCCCATTCGAAACAAGAGATGAAAAGTACGGAAAATGATTTTAATTAAATAAATAGTATTTACAAAAGATAATTTTATTTTATCTTATTTTAATTATAGTAACGACAGTTTATTTGTTTTTCGGTAAGAATATCATATACCATGAATCATAGAAATAAGTAGAAAATATTGCTTAGTTAAATCATGCACTTTGCCGGCTATTAAAGATTTAAAAGCAAATAAACGGACCGCTTGGAATGCATATATCTAATTACTAATTGCAACTTAAAATAATACGGTGTACGTATGTTAGCGATTTTATGTCGTTCTCTGAGATTACATAATGATAATAAGGCTATGTGCTTTGTGGTTCTTCAGTTGTTATTCTGACTTTACAGTTAAATGTTAATTAAAAATGGAAATTCGAAAAATATATCGACAATCTAGTAAACCGCATGCCTGAGAGTTTTGGCAACACTGATTTCCATAAGCCTAATGTTATTTTATGTTATTTTATCCATAAGCAACAATCGTTGCTTTTTAAAACAACCATTCTCTCTACACTACTGTCACAACACTCCCTCCAAAAAAAAAAAAAAAAAATTTTTTCAGCCCCCTATTGTTAACATCATATCTTTTATACCTCACTATTTCATTATTTCACAATCTTCACGTTTACATCATATTCCTGTCCATTCCTTTTTCTTTTGCTAGTTCTCTGTCTTTTCATATATCTATCATCCACTCATTAGTTCTAAACTCAGTAAACATTTAAACACAATCCAGCAATTCATCAGAATACACTCTCTCCCACTTTACCTAAACCCTTAATCAACCATTGCTTCCCCCTCTCTTAGTCAACAACTTAGTACACCATACTCACAGATAAAATTTCAAGCTTTTATGTGTCGAATTTAATATAACCAACATATATTTTGTTCAGGGTGCTAGATGCTTTAAGCATGAAGGACCTCTATCATCTCTAATTTTGTTGATTAACTCATTCATTTCCCTTTGACCCACTCTCCTTTATTCTTTAGTCATTTCATTTACTTTTATTCCTGCCAAGTCTCTGAGGATCTCAGTCTTTCCAAAAAAAAAAAAAAAAAAATTTTTAAAATTTAATCACATATATTATAACTTTAATTCCTTCAGCCGGAAGATTTTCAATCCCTTTTTTCAATCTATTGGACTCACTTATATTAAAAAATTTTTACGATACAAGCAGTATTAAACAATTTCATCTACATATGAAGTCTTACATTAGCTACAAATATATACTATTTATTTTTCCTTGTCCTAGATGTAAGCAACATAAAAGGACATTTCCATATATTTCAGCTAATTCTTCACAAATTACACCTTTTAGACCACACTCCATACGATAAAGAGTAACATAAGCTGCCTAATGCATACGTCATCCTCTTAAACATGCATTTAAACAACACCAGTAATTTACATTTTATATCCAATATTAAATAATTATAGAAAAAAAATTTTTAAATCCCAACACCTGGATTGCTGTTATCATTTTAACATCATCAAAGTTTTTTAATCTTTTGGCTGTAGTAATATAATGTTTAACTAACACTGTTTCATGGTTCGTTGACATTTTGTTTTTGACACCATTCATTGGTATTTTATCAATCAGTTGCCAACCGTAGTCCGTTTGAAGAGGTTTACTCTCCGGACACTGGAACTCACTTAAGCATGGGTGTATGTTACCTGAAGTAAAATCTAATTAAAATATTAAACATCATATAATATTATCAACAACATGTACAATCTTTGGTAACACATTACATTTTAAAGGGTTTTTACCCAAATATTTTGGTGGCTCAGGCATGGTAACCTGTAAGTATAACCATTTTATTGTTTTTTAACCTTAGTCAAAATTTTAAACCATGTTTGCTGTAATTAAATGGTTTATACTTATTTTAGGTATTTTAACCTGATGATGGAACAGTTGTTCCGAAAACGTTCGTGCTTGTAATGTTGCCCTTTTAAGGGTTTTTATAAAATAAAATATACCCACATACAAAGACTAACCTCTTTTGTTATACGTGGTATACAGCCAGCTACAGGAATTATTTTCCTTGTGGATTTTAATGTTATTTTCTTAACTTGGAACGCTCTATTTCGAAAGTGTTAAGAAATGGGTTGAATTAAAAAAAAATCAACTGAAAAAGGTTTAACTGTCGATTATATGAATCAGAATTTATTTCAAATAGAAAAAAAAAGAAGGGCATCTGTTTTAAAAAGAATTTTTGTGATTCAATTTTTGGCTGGACTAAATTTAGCTTTTAGGGTTAACAGTCAAAAACTATTCGAAAAAGGTAATGGCAGTTTTATGAAATTAATTGAGACAATTGCAAAATTTGATAGTGTAATGGCTGACCATATCGACAGGATTCAAAAAGATAGCAAAAAAATGGCACATTATTTGGACGATAAAATCCAAAATGAAATAATCATCTTAGTAGGAGAAACAATTTAAAAAAATATAATTGAGTCCTTAAAAATGTGCAAATATTTTTCAATTATCCTTGATTGCACACGTGACATTAGTCATCAAGAACAAATCACAATTGTTGTTTTAGGATCCTGCGAAGTTAGCAACACTACTGGTCAAGGTTTAACTGATTTCATATTAAATTTTTTAAAGGAATTTGATATTAATATTGCTGATATGTGAGGCCAGGGTTATGACAATGGTGCCAATATAAAAGGCAAACACAATGACCTACAAAAAATCTTAAATGTTAATCCCAGAGCTTTTTTTGTCCCTTGTGCGGCAAACAGCCTTAATTTAGTTGTGAATGATGAGCAAAGAGCTCGCTTGAATTTATCAATTTTTTCAGTATTATTCAGGAACTATATCTCTTTTTTTTTCGGCATCAACATATCGATGGAATATTCTTTTAAAAGAAGTACCTAGGTTAACGCTAAAACCGCTGCCTGATACCCGGTGGAAGAGTCGAATTGATGCAGTAAAGACTCTTAGGTTTGAATTATAAAAAGTTTATGATGCACTGTTCGCCCTTTATAATGATACATCTAGAGATAATGACACAAGGAATACTCAAGTTCCCTGATTAATAAAATAAAATCATTTAAATTTATATTTTTCTTAGTTGTTTGGTACAATATTTTAATAAAAATAAATGTAGTTAGCCAAATCATGCAAAAATCTGACGATATTTTACCAGAAGTTGTACAAATGTTAAATGGAATTATTGGAATTGTTAAATGGAATGAAATAGTTTTAACAGACATGAGATCCGACAATGGGTTTATAAATTTGCTCAATAAAGCTAAAAAAATAGCTCAAGAAATGAATGCAGAAATTTCATTTCCTGCAGTTCATACAGTTCGACCAAAAAGAAAAAAGACTTTTTATGAATATGAACATAAAAGATGAGCCAATTCAATCTCCAGAATTACATTTTAAAGTAAATTTGTATTTTTATATTATTGATATTGCCATCCCAAAATTAGATGAGAGATTTCATGATTTAGAAACACATGTTGAATCTTTTGATTTTTTAAATAACTTAAGTGTCTTTTGGACAGAGGAAATAATGAAATATTGTACCAATTTAGAAACTAAACTAACTGACCCGGAAACAAAAAATTTAGAAATAAATGCAATAGATCTTTACAATGAGATTAATATATTTTCTATTTACATTTCCTAATTTATTTGTTGCGCTTAGAATATTTTTAAATATGCCAGACACTGTAGCTCAGGGGAGCAATCATTTTTAAAACTTAAATTAATAAAAAACTACCTAAGATCTACCATGAGCCAATCCAGGCTTACAAATTTGGCTATAATAAGTATCGAGGAAGATATTTGTTTTAATTTACATGTGACTGACCTAGTTAGGGAATTTGCACTTTAAAAGTGTTCTAACCTAGTGTTGTATTTCTTTTTTCTTTATTTTACAATTATAAATTATATTTATGTACATAATATGTTGTATAAGCTCATATTTATATTATAGGTATTCCGTGCCTTGAGTTTATAAATTTTCTCAAAAAGAGTTGTTATAACGACTAATTCTTCACTAAGTGTTGGATTCCTTGATGTAAGCATCAATTTTGCAGTTAAATTTTCTTACCTTTAATTTGACGTATCATTTTTGAATCTGGCTAAAAGTCTGTCTAACGGATCCATATAAAACATTATTTTGTTGTCATAAATATCAAAAAAATATCAAACAGAATATTTTTTCAAGGTTTTTTGATTTTAGAATATGCCTGGAAATACATTAAATTCTCAATCTCAGCAACTCGTGCTGAATTTGTATAAATATTTTGAGTTGGAAAAAAGGAACAGAGGACTCTTATTGGCACCTTTGGCTTGTGTTCAAGAGGTATTGTAATGAATTGTATATTGTTTAATAATTTACCTACCATGAAATTGTTTTTAGTTTAAGAGGGTAGCTGCTGCCTTGAAAATATCACGGCGTACAGTACGTACAATTTAAAAATGAAAAGAAAGCAATCCTGTCCTTTCAACTAATCTGCCTGAAGGAACTAAAATGGCAATACGAAACACTGTGTACAATATGTACCTACAAAGTAAGTATAAGTTGATATTGTACAAAATAAAAACCATCTGGTTTATACCCCAGCCAATAGATGTTTCACATCAAAATTAACACTTCTAAAATAAAGTTTCACTATTTTTACTAGTTTTTATTTTCTTTTTTTTAGAAAAGCATGTTAGTCTACAAAGTTTGAAATGTGAATTAGAGCAAAAAGAAGTTGTTACTATGGGACAAACATCCTTGAGCATTGTAGTGAGAGATATAGGATTTAAATATAAAAAGGATGACAATCGAAGATCATTATTCGAACGAACCAATATTGCTGCTATAAGATCAAATTTTTTTCGTAAGCTCTTTGAAAACCTGGAAAGTGTGCATCCAAGAGAACTTGTTTTTTTTTGGTGAAACATGTATTTATTCAAAAGGAAATAAAACAACTTCCTGGTAAAACACTAGTAACAAAAGTGTACGTAAACCAAAAGGTTTTGATGGTAAACGTTTCATAACTGTTCACGCTAGTTCTTCTAATGGATTTGTTTCTGATGCAAGTTTATTGTTTTGTTCTAAGTCTAAACATATTGATTACCATGAAGAAGTGAACGACATTTTTACTAAGTGGATAAGGACACAAGTATAATTTCCAATTTGGAAGAACCATCGTTGATTGTAATGGATAATGCTCCATATCATAGTGTTCTTTTAGAAAAACAACCTACCACTGCTTCAAAGAAAGATGAAATTGTTACCTGGCTAACAACAAATAACATCCAATTTGACTCAAAATTTACAAAACCTGAATTACTACAAGTTGCAAGAATGAATAAAAAAGAAAATGTGTATGGTATTGATGAGTTACTATAAGAGAGCATGGTCATGAAGTGTTGAGACTACCTTCTTATCTTTGCGAATTCAACGCTATTGAATTAATTTGGGCAAATTGCAAGTCATATTACAATAAGCATATTGGTAGGGACGGCTATTCTGATAGTGCTGTTATAAATATGTGGAAAGAGGCGCTTAATCAATGTAATGGAGACATTTGGGAAAAAATCTGTAAGACATACTCATGAAATTATTCAAAAGTGGTGTGTGCGAAAGCAAAATATAGTTGATATTGATATTCAACCCATCATAATAAATCCTGGAGATAACTCGGATTCTGAAAGTGAAGGAAATATATTTTATAATTTTGATATTTTGTTTTTTTTTCTTCAATTTATTTTAATAATTTAGTCATTTAGTCATATTTGTGGAAATAGGTTGTAACAAAGTAATTGATCCATTCTTGAGGCTAAAACAATGAAACCTTTTACACATAACTTTCCACACTTTGTTTTGGAAACTACAGAGAAGTTCGATACACAAGTAAAAAAAATTGATAAAAACCAGCTAGTATAAAAAATAAATACTAAGTCTCTAGGTGTGCGATATAAGGAAAGTCGTATTATTTTAGTCAGATTGAGCACTAATTTGTAACACCCTTTAAGTTTTCTACAAATTAATGTATTTTCGAAATTTTTCTTTTTCCATTGTTTTTTTTTTGTTTTGTTTTGTAAAGTTTAATTAGTTTTTTGTGTTAGTAACTTAGTTCGAAAAGATGCACAAGAGTTTTTTATCTTTCAGGGCATTTTCTTATGCTTAAGCTTAAAAATTGAATGTTATATATATATATATATATATATATATATATATATATATACGATGTAAATGTTTAATATTGTATTTTGAATAAAAACTCTTTTTTCATCCAGTAACTGGCTTCAACTGTTGAATGCTTTGGTGTATAAATAAATAAATAAATATGAGAATTTAAGCTGTTTGATCTTGGGTCCATCTTTCTCGACTACAGTATTTCAAATAGAGTATTTCTTCCAATAATCATAATAACGTTGAATATGTAGAAAACTCAAAATTTTGTTCAAAACAATTATATAATGAGTTTTTAACATCCAGTACAATAAATAAACAAAAACAATCACTATAAATACGTTTAACGGGATATTAAACATTTCCTAATTATTTCATGAATCTAGAAAAGACTTACGTTTGATTTAAACGCTTTGATTTAATTCGTACAACTATGATGTGCAAAGATACAGCGAACGGAATTGTGTTTTTATTAATTTTCCCTAATTTGCGATGTTTTCTTATACAACTTTTCCAAAACTGCTGATGAGGCGGCAAATTTGGTTCTTGTACCAGGGCGGCAAAACTTCTAGGCTCGACCCCTTAAATAGGGTAGTAAAGACGGCGAGAGCCGGTGTCCCAATAATAATACGATCATTGGGAAGACCATGAAAATAATGGAATAGCAACTTACTGAAGGCACAATAAAAAACTGACAGTCATGCCTAAATAAAGACAAGAACAAGAAGAATAAAAATTTATCTATTTCTAGGCCAGTTTGTTTTTGATTTACTTCTATGGTGTTGCATTTTATATTAAGTGTTTTGGAGTTCTCGGTTTTTTTCTTTCACTAGATTTATATATCTATAGCACTGCCATCATTTTCCATCTATAATACATTTTTGTATGATGTTTTTTAATACATTTAAAAAATATACTGAATAGAAAAAATGATAATTTTTCGGCTGGTTTGTCTTTGTACAAATTACCAATAAAATATTGTATTTATATTAGATTATTGTATATACATACACTGATTATTACATATTTACCAAGTACGCACACTTAAAACTCGTTTTTCTTCAGCCGTCTACAATTACCACATTTTTTTAAAAATAATCCCCGACCAGATTGACCGGAATGTAACTAAAGTGAATCGCAATGTATCTCGTACAGCATTGAACTTTATTTTTCTTTTCTTTCGACTTAACTTCATTTTTAAAATCAACTTTTTTATTAAGGTAATCAAGCAAGACAAAGAGACCTACGAGATATATAAAGGGTATTTTCGCAACGAACAGGCATCAGTTCTGAAGTTGTCCTCTTTGACAAGTCTTAACTAACGTTGCTACCGTCAACATGTTCAAATTGGTAAGTAATTATATTCAAATTAGAATTGTTTATCCATTTTCCAAAGTGACATTATAATTATTTTGAATTTATTTTCGTGAAAAATTTTACGTAATTTATCCATCTTTATCTATTTGTCTTTTTTGTTCCATGTTGATCCATTTTTTGTATATTTTCCTGATATCATCGTACCGTCTGGACATTGTTGACCGTCGTCTTCTTTTTTCTTCCTTCGGCTTCCTCTATGACGTTTTCTTAGCCCAACAATATTGTCTATCCTTGCTAAATGTCTAGCTAATTTCCATTTGTTTTTTATTATATATTATTGTACTGTCTTTCATTTTAATAATTCTACTAAACATCTTATGTATTGTTTATCTTTTGTTAATGTTTTGCTAAGATTTCTTGCTAAATGTCTTAGTAAATATATTTACCTATTACTTTATTGTTTATGTCTTCAAGCTTAATGCTAAGTGTTATGCCTTTACATTGTCTCGGATTTATTTATTTCAATTCTGTTAACATTAACTGTAATTGCTCCAAAGTATCTGATATTAATACTACATCGTCTGTACAATTTGGATAGTGAATTCTTACTCTGCTTATTGTGCTTATGTAGTAATAGTAACTTTAAATAGTTTTGGCAATATGATGTCACGTCTCATTCTTCTTTAAATTTTTATGCTATTGGTGCCTGTATGGAATCTCATTGTAGTTTTGCCATAAGCGTAGTTATTTTCTGTAAGTTTGGTGTATCTGTGTTTTTTCCTATGTTGTTGATAGTCGATTGTTGACCACACCTCTAGGAAGCCAAACTTTTTTGATTTAACACAAGTATCAAATAAACATAAATTTTTTTTGATGAATCAATTATTAAATTAATAAATTACTTATATATTACAAAATTTGTATCAAATGGAGTGGATTCTTGTTCAATCATGCTCCTTGCCTACTAAAGTGACTTAATTTTTTTCTTCGTTCATTCCTCTTTCGTTGCAACCATCAATTCTTTTTTTTTTCTGAGATCATCCTGTACGCTATTACACTATCTTTGTCTGGGTCGTTCTTTCCTTGTTTTCGTGATTGCACTCCGTTTAAGGATCATCTTTGGTATCTTCTTTCTTTCCATTCTGATAAGGTACCCTATCTATCTTATTATCCGTGACTTTATGAAGCGACTGATGTTTGGTTCGTTATATAGTTCCTCTAGCTCCCTTTTTGTTCATCGCACTCAACCTTCCACTGTGTATTTGCCTCCATATATAAATCTGAACATTTTTCTTTCCCATCTTTTAAATTTTTCCATATTTTCTTTTTTTATTGTCCATACTTCACTACCATACGCCACTGTGGGCCTTATTACTGTTTTATATATCCTCAACTTTGTTTTCTCAATACATACTTGGATTTGATCAGTTTCTCATTCAGTTCCCATTCTTCCTGACCTTTCTCTTCTATAATAATCCCCAGATAAAAAGGACCACTCTCTCAAAATTATATTCCCTTGATACATTAGATATAAAAGTAAACTGTCGCTCTCCTCTTTGCTGTGTATTTCCGAATATCATGTACCTTGACTTTTCCTAGTATCTTTAGGTAAAAATAATTTGCCTCATTTTCTAATCTTTTTATAACAGTTTATTTATAACATAATTCCATATATTGATGTTTATTATTAAAGATGGATCCGGTCGTTTTAACTCGCTTATTTCTGATTATTGTTTCCAATACCAAATTAAAAAGTAGCGTGGATAACAGATCTCCATGTCTAAGACCTCTATTCACTTCAAACTCATTCGATGAAAATACTCTTCATACTATATGATTTCGTGTGCTATTCAGAGTCATTTTTACTAACCTAACCAGTTTTGCGGGTATGCCCAAGGAGCTCAGTGCTTCACACATTTTATTCCTTTTTATCCTATCATAGGTTTGTTTAAAATCTATAATCAATGCAAAAAGGGTTACCTCATATTCATAGAGTCTCTCTCTTAGCATCCTCGCTAATATCTTGTAATAATAATATCTTTGTCTATATGGGGCATAATAAAGTTTGGTCTATTCTTTGGGCATATTTTCCTCTTCCCATATCCTCTTGATAAGGCTTTAAAACCTTTTTTGTAGTTCTTTCCCTCAATTATTTATCATTTCTGCAGCAATGTTTCTCCCGGTCTTTTGTTGTTGGCTTTAACAATTGTAATATTATTAAAGCTTAAAGAGCTCAAATGACATAACTGTTTCTTTATTGATTGTAATTATTTCTTTAGTTAAACACACCAAGATTTTGCAACTTTAATATCATCGCTTCTCGTATTCTTGTAAATATTTAAAATAAATGTTTTTCGCTCCCTTCCTCGTTTTTTCCTTGTCCAGTTCCCAATTTTTAATGGTATCCTTTCTGTTTCACTTTATGTGTTTGTATATTGTGTTTCATTTCTTACACAATCAAATAATGTTAAATCATAGCTTTTGACCCAGTACGTCAATACTCGCTAAATTATGTCCTGGTATCTCTTTTTGTTTTCTTTGGTAAGTTTCTTCACCAAAACATTGGATGTAGTGCTTTGATCATATCTCTACAAAGAGGATGTACAATGAAGAATTCCCTACCCATATTGTAAGGGAGACTTATTGTATTGTTCACTGTGTTTATATATTGGCTACTTATGTGTGCTTATTTCATTGGAGTCCTTAATTTCTCCAATCGAACAGAGTAAAATGTATTGCGCATATCTAAAAAACTAGCGTTAAGTTTCATTCATCTTGATATCAATGCAAGATATTATTGCTCGAAATGTACTTTGTCCTTTAATATCTGTGATTTCACTTTTTAACCGGACATTTAGGACTCTTTCGTAGAGTTTTTCAATAGGCAAGTGTTAATGATTACTTGATAATTGTGGTAGTTGGTGCTGTTTCGTTTTTATAGTCGCTTTTCTAATCATTTTCCCTTTAAAACTCATTAAATTTTACACAACAGTTTCTATGATCCTGGGATCTGGTTCTAGAGCTCTATTAATTGTTATTTGTTTTATTGCTAATACGCTATTATTCTTTATCGTTCTTACTGCATCTACCTCTGGTTTATCTATATCTAATTGCATTTACAAATAATCTCTTCATCTTTCTTTCACTATAATAATAAAATATTATTAATTAATTAATTAATTTTCATCATCATAATTAGGTCAACAATCATTTGTAGATCTTGGCCTGCTCGTAGAGAATGCGTCACTCTCGTCGATTCCTAGCAATTTCCCTCCATCTTATGACCCTTTGAATCTTAAGGTCCTCTTTAACATCATCAATCCATCTTCTAGTTCTTCTGTCCTTTGGATCTTACAATGTCAATCCTCTTCGTGTAACGATTATCTAACATCCTATCAATGTGTTCAGCCCATCTTAGTCTATGCACCTCAATAAATTTCACAATATCTGGATTTGTGTATAGCTGGTATAATTTAAAGTCCTATAATAATCCACTTTTATTAACAGCCTAAAAATCGTTTGAATTATAAACTATTGAAAGATACCAAGTAGTATTTCGCCATTTTGGGATAAAGTAAATGTTTCAGTTCCATATATTAAAACTAGTCTTGTAAATGTTTAATGTGCTTTACTGTGGAGTTCTGTTTACTATTGCTATGTGTCTTTCTTTTTCGTCGTTTATCGTGTTTTTTGTGTTAACTAGCGATCCAAGATATGTGCATTCTTTGACTTGCTCAAAGTTCTAGTTGTTGATTTGGATTCAATGTTGAACATTTTGAGCGTTTTTGTAACCAAAATATATTTGGTTTATTCCTCATTTACAGTTCCAAGTCCTAGTTCTCTTGTTGCGTTCATAAAGTTTATAAAACACTACACTACGTCTCTCATACTGCTGCCCACTATAACACATCCTAGCGCATCTTCCTGTCTTAGACCATTATTATTATTAAAGAACGTAAAGTTTTCTCCTTGAACTATAACTCACAATCATACGTTTTGCATTGTTAGTTTTTTCAATTTAACTAGGTGAGATCCCAAAGTCTATCATTGCACTATAGAGTGCGGTTCCACACTGCAGTGAATCTGCATTAGTAATGTCCAATAATATTCTTTGTAAAGAGTTTAAGTGTCTCAAAAAATACGTTGCCGAATATTTTATATGCAGATTCTAATAGAGTAATGGTTCTATAGTTCTTGCAATCAAGTTCATAACTCTCTTTATGTAGCGGACACATTATTCCCTTTAGCCACTTCTGCTTTATCAATTCATTCTGCCATATAAGTACTATCAGTTTATGAATTACTGCCATAAGATGGTCACCACCTTCCTTATTCATTTCAAAGCAGATTTCGTGTTGAGCCCTGAAGCTTTATTATTTTAAAATAGTCTGTATATTTCTCTATTATTATGGGAATTATTTTTTTTTCTTTTGTGATTTGAAGTCCTAGATCTTCTACTATTGAATTTATTTTCACACGTTTGCTTTCTCAAGCTTTATTAATTGTTTTTTCTCAAGAGATTCGTGTTTTCTCCTTTTTTTTTATTTAAATTGCTTTTTACGCTGCTTTATAAATTTTATCTTTTAATGTTTGTTACACTGCCCCTGCTGTTTATACCTTCATCTGGTGTTTATACTAAGCATTGTTTGTACAATACATGAGTGAGTCCACTGAATTAACTTTCTATGTTTTACCTATTCCTTTGTAGTTTTTCCTTGTGATTTTAATAGTACATGATCTGAATCATGCTCAGCCTAACTCCAAACTTTTATTTCTTTGTATATTTGGTAGTTTTAATGTTTTAATGAAGGTATTTGGTTTAATAACAACATTAGGATTCTCAGGTCATGTTGTTTGCCCAACTCTACCTATATTTAACTATAATCTTTGACTATATCCACTCCGTTATGGAGTAGAATATGGTTTTATCAGTTATACTTTTACATTATATAAAATAACAAATAATTTCTATATTAATGCTATAAAATTGTAATTCCAATTCTGAATATAAACCTTCAAATACAACTTAATCATAATATAATAATTTTCTGATGTTCGCATAAAAAATCTCTCTAGTACTAATATCCAATTAAAACTGTTTTCTCGCAGCTCCAAGAATTGCTAACCTTGGCTTGCTTTGTTCGAAAACTTTAAAAATATCTGTTGAAGGATTCCAATAAGTTTTTTAAGAATATTTGGCATGAAGCGACAAATACCACGTGCTCTCTTCAGATGAGCGACAAAGGAAAAATATGTAGGTGAAAATAAATAAAGATTTCCACGAAAATATATTGTGTTAGTTCAGCAGCTAAAATGTCGCATTGAATCAAAAGTTTTCTACTTATAATGCCACGGACATATCTGAATTGTACACAATATACTATAGAAAATACGTGAACTAAGAATAAATTAGAATAAATGTATAATTTGAGAGACAATTTTTGTCTTTTTTCAAATTGGCAATTTTAAATTTAGCATTCGATAGGTAATTTACTTATGCAATTATATATATATATATATATATATATATATATATATATATATATATATATATATATATATATATATATATATATGTATGAAAGTAAAAGATTGCATTTTATATTTCAATTCGAATTCCACCATTGTTTTTCACGTGTTTCGAGTTATTCAACTCCCCATCAGGGACACTTGTAGTCCCCCAACTTCTTCTTACTTCGTATATACATATATAAATATCATCATCATCAGTGGTGCTACAGCTCTAGTTGAGCCTTGACCTTCCCCAGTATATTTCGCCAGTCGTTTCTATTCATCGCCAACCGTTGCCAATTTGCCGCGCCGATTTTCCTTGCGTCCTCGTCCACACCGTCCATCCATCTCAGTCGTGGTCTGCCTCTACTCCTATTTCCCACTGGGACCGATAATAGAGTTAGTCTGGGACATATATAAATATATATAAATATAAAAACCATTCTACCATATAATGGTGTAAGACCTACTTTCAAATTTTTTCCATTCTTAGCGCTTTCGTGTCAACATCTTTGCTTTGGTCCATATTACTTCCTTTCTCTCCAATATCTTAACAATTACCTTATCCCAGGTCTACTTTTTTTAATTTTTTAATATTTTTGCTTCCAACACTGTTCTCACTGGTTTTGTATCTTTCATCCGTTGGAAATGACCTCACCAACTCAGCTGTCTCTGTTCTATAAACTCCAACGTGGATTGGATTTTTAGTTCGTTCCTTATATCTGTGTTCCTTATTCTATCCATTTTCGTAGCAACTCTTTAACTCTTCTTAAAAACTTCATCTCTATAGCCTGTATTTTTGCCGTTCCGTTGGTACCCATGATTCGCTTCCAAAAGTCAGAACAGGTCTACAACCTGCTTTGAAAACTTTAATTTTTGTATTCCGCGATAGTTCTTGTCGGCATATAAATTTTTGTTTATTTTATTTTTTGTATCATTCTTAGTAACTTGTTTTCCATTCCTTTCTCTTTTAGTACTTTTCATAGTTTTTGTCTTGGTACTTTATCGAACGCTTTTTCTAGGTCAATAAATATTACGTATATTTTATTGTTCCCCTGCAGCACTTTTTATGTTATCTGTTTTAAAGTGTGTTTTAAAGTGTATCAAATATATGATCCTGTATATTCCTACCACTTCTAAATCCACTTCGTTCTTCGTCTAATGTGTGTTCTATCATTATTCCTAATGGTTTGTTTATTATTTTTTTCCAAGAGTTTTATACATGTTAATAGCAACGTCAATCCATCCTCTATTCTTTCAACCATCCTCTATCCATCCTACCGTCTTTTTTGTATAGGGGTACTATTAGTGACACTTTCCAATCTTCCGAGATGACTTCATTTCTCCACATTTAATTCAATATTTTTAGTAATATTTGTTCTCCATTTTTTCCCATGTTTTTAATCATTTCTGTTGTTATTCTTTCCACTCCAGATGCTTTTCCATGCGTCAACGTTTTTATTGCCCTTTCTAGTTCTTCTCCATTTATTGAGTTTTCTGTGCTATCTTCAATATATTATTTTGTTATTCATGAATGTCGTCTTGGTTTATATCCGTTAATAATTCTTCAAAATGTTGTTTGCATCTTTTAACTATTTGTTTTGTTTTTATTATTAATTCTCCTTTTTTGTCTATAATGCTGTCTATTTTAAAATTTTGACGTTCGTATCTTCATAAGGATTATTCTTATACCAGAGTGATCGTCATTGTAAGGACTTAATAATTCTTAAACATTTGTTGGTAGACTTTGTTTCTTATCACCATTGGGAATCATATTACGATCTTTATAGATATGAGATAATAATCATTCTCTTACCCTTTATTCTTACTTGGTACCCGTTTTTTTTGTTTATTTCTAATTCTACATTAATTTCTTTGTCGGGTTATACCAATGCCTGTCTATTCGTTTCCAATAATTTTTTTCGATATTTCTTTCCTACTTCTTCCATATACTTGAAACTAAGCCATTATTTGTATTTGATGACTATCATGTTAACGTTGAACATATCTTAACCTTTTAAATATATGCTCTTTAATTTTGGTAATAATTAGCACCACTAGACCTTCTATAATGTATTATTACTTAATTTTAATCTTTTTTGTCACTCCAATTATCCATCTGAGCATTTTCATTTTCATTGCATGTATTCATTTTTCTCTCCGTTTTAGCTGACCAGCATACAGTGTACCTATATCATAGCTGGTCCTATAGTATTTTATATAATTTTCCTTTCAGGTGCAATTGAATACTTCTGTCACAAAACACATTACTCGCCTGCTTCCGTCTCATTTTTTCTGCTTTAACTTTACTGTGTGTCTCTTCATCTATTTTTCCCTTACTGATATAGTAATCTTGAAAACTATTACTTTTCAAAATTATGTCACCATCCAAAGGTATTGTCTTACTTGAAAATGAACGTTATAAATTTTTTGTTTTTATTCACCAAAATATTTTCCCCAAGAATTTATCTTCCCGTTACAGATGTTGCTCTAACTCCCTTTTAGTATTTCTGACTACCATCAAAACAAATGCATATATTAAGCTCCAACGAATACTAGTTTATAGTTTCTTTTTTATCAGATCCATTATTAATTAGAATACGAGTAAATATGGACAAAAGCGTTGATCCGTGATACAATCTTTTTTTTATGAAATTTATCAGTTTCTCCCACACTTTTAACACTTAGTTGTTCCTATATCTTACACAGTTATCACAGTCTTCACGAAATTATCGGGAAGTCCTTTTTTAATAAGTAAATATTACAAAACCTCCTGAGAGCTCTATTATATCATTTCCCAAGATCATCATCATCATCATTCTGGCTATACAATCCTACATGGGTTCTAGTCTCTTCAAGAATTTCTCTCAAGTTGTCCCTATCCATTTGTTCTTAGGTGTTCCTCTTCTTCTCTGACCAATGGGTCTATTAAGAAGCGTTTTTATAAAATCATTATTCCCAAGATCAATAAATATTAAATAAGAACTCACTTACCCTCTACCATATTTTCATGGCGTGATTAAATAGCTTTTGGTTCCTAGTTTTTTATATTGTTAAACATCTCCTCTGTTTTTTTACCAGCTACTACGATACTGCTTGTTTATTCGTTATGCATTTGTCTCAGTTCCATAATTATATTAAGAAAACTTTTTATCTCTCCTAGCTTCACCTACGTTCTCCCAGAAATATCGTCTGGTCCAACTGCTTATGTACCTTTCTTTATTTATTGAAGCACCCGATTTGCATTTATTTTGGAGATCATTGTTTCCGTTATTTCAACTGTTTCTTTTTAATCAAACAATCTATGAATTTTGTTTAGAAAGACGCCTGACTATAAGATTCAGCCGTATTATAATAAAGTGATATTTGCATTTCGTGAATGTTTTGAAATCAGTTAAACCGGACAATAATATTTTGATGCTGTGATGCCCACGTTTACACGTTATAAAGCTCATTATCAACAACCTACTTTTTAAGAATGGTGTATGTACAACTGGAAAGGAAAAATTGTATAAACCGGAATATCTCTCCTGCTTAGTCCCACACACGTGTTGAAAATGATTTTCCTAATTGGTTGGCGTAAACATTTTTTTTCAAATGCTAATTAGAGAAAATATATTTGGCATATATATATTATATAGTATATATATATATATATATATATATATATATATATATATATATATATATATATATATATATATATATATATATATATATATATATATATATATATTTACAACTGCCCCCGGCTGTCCGTCCCCAGTTTTCATTATTTTCTATTTAAGACACCAGCCCTTACCAATTGTATTGACATCATTACTTAATTAACTTCATCTTTTTAATTTCGGAGTCATCGACCTCTTTTCCTTCGTTTTGCAGGTATCCAGTCCGATATTTTCCAGACATCTATCCTTAGGAATAGCCAAATCAAGCGAATTATCTTCTTTCTTTATTTTTGGAAACATCCTGTCCGTTTAGGCATCCTGTCTTTTCTTCCCCAGTTTCCTTTATTTTCCATTTAAGGCAGCAAATTCTACCAATTTTTTTGCCATCATAACCTATGATGGCAACATATCCCATATGTCCGAGATATTCCAACTTTCTCCTTTTAATGGTATACATCACCTCTCTTTCTTTGCCCACTCTTCGTAATACGGTCTCGTTGGTTATCTTGTCTGTCCATGATATCCTTAGAATTCGCCTGTATAGCCACATCTCGAAGGCTTCAAGTTTTTTCTCCATTGCTTTAGTTAGTGTCCAGGATTCAACTCCGTAATACAATATTGAGAAGATATAACATCGTAGGAGCCTTACTTTTATCTCCAGATTAAGATTGTGGCTTTTAAAGAGTTTGGCCATGTTATTGAATGCACTCCTAGCCTTCTCTATTCTACATTTTATTTCCTGTGAGTGATCCGATTGTTCATTTACTGTTGTTCCAAGATAGTTATACTGTTTTACTCGGTCCACTGGTGTATTATTGATAAGTAGTTGAGCGTCTCTAACTTTATTTTTGCTGATGATCATAAATTTAGTTTTTGTTATATTTACTTGAAGTCCAAATCTTTCACTTACTTCATTTACTTTGTTTATCAGTTGCTGTAAACTGTTCAAACTGTCTGCAAAAATAACGGTGTCGTCTGCATAACGGATGTTGTTTAGGCGTTCTCCATTTAGAAGTATTCCATGTTCGCATTTTTCCAAGGCTTCACTAAATATTTCCTCTGAATATAGATTAAATAATATAGGTGAAAGTATACAACCTTGTCTAACGCCTCGTAGAATCTGGATCATTTCCGTTGGTTCACCTCCAAAATTCGTTCTTATTGTGGCTGATTGGTTCCAGTATAAATTTTGTATTATACGCCGATCTTTATCATCTATTTGGGCTTTTGTTAGAATATCCATCATTTTTTGGTCATGGAATGGCCAAACGAAATAAATTATCTTCTTTATTTTTTAAAACATCCTGTCTGTTTAGGCATCTTTTGAATAAGGTTTGGATCATTTCTAGTAATTTTACAAAGCCAAACCGTACTTATTTTCCTTGTACTACTCTTTTTACCTACTTTAAGCTTAAATTTATAGCACTTTTACTGTTTCTGCTAAATTAAAGACAGTAGGATCTCATATGGCCTCACTCCCGTTTTCATTTCGATTGTATTTCTGGTGCCTTCTTCTGCTATAGTATTTGCTCGAGATCCTTCACTACCATACTTGTTAATATGATTAGCTTTACTGGTATGTTCCTTTGTTTGTTCTATCTACTAAGAATTTATTTCACTCCATACAGACTTTTCTTATTTCTTTAAATTCATCCACATTTTTTTATTTTTATGGTACTTAAAATAAGGAAAATTTTAGCATAATTTTATTACAAATTGTATTCTTTGGAAATCCATATTCTATATAATTTTACTTTTATTTGTACCCATTTTTTAATTTTATAATAACCCATATATATATATATATATATATATATATATATATATATATATATATATATATATATATATATATATATATATTGCTTATATTCTGCAAAATTTTCTTTCAATACCTAAAAAAATTATACATTTTTTTTTGTTTTCCATATTAATTAATTGTTTATAAATATAAAACCCCTTTCAATTAAATTTCTTATAATAAAATTCACCTTTAACAAGGTATAATACTATTTATACTCTTGTATAATATTACCTAACCTAATTATTACGTTATAATGACAATTGCTATTTTGCAGCTCTTTTCTAAATTCCACAAAAACACATTAAAAGATATTCATCCTATTCATATTTGACGTCATGTCAATCTTTCGGAATTGCATTGTGGTCTATTACACAACACCCATAATGGGTGGAACTTTATACAATAGGCTCAAGTGTAGTTAATAAATCTCCGTACAATTTCTGATGAAAATGATACTGACACACTCTATCCATCGTTGCATAATCATGTAATAAATAATTGACGCAAATAACCCATCTCGTATTTGATGCTCAAAACTGAACGTATTCGCTACACGGGTTGTTCTTGAAAACTTTAAAATGGAGTACTGGCGTGTGGATGTTATGCAACAAAAAGCTGTTTATTATCTGATTTGGCCTTTATATGTCAGAAAATTATCTCTTTTAGATAAAACAATACTCTATATGTATGTTTTCTATTTGGCGTATTTATCTACCATATTCTTTCATCATTCTTATCAGTGCCGGATTTAGTTCATGGACCACCAGAGGCTAAGTCATACTATACCGCCACTCTCCAGTAGGTATAGATGCGTCTTAGGTTAACAATTCATTAAAACTATTTTAATATTATTAGATAATTTATTACAAATATACAAAAAAGCCACAAAGACGCACTTACAACTTATAATGTAAATTAACATAATTATTTACAAACAAATTTTCCTGGACTTCCTACTTGCAAACAGGTCGATGGTTTTATTAAAATCTAATTTTGTAAGCAGATCATTATTATTATTTAAAACAGCGAACGAATTTAATGTTTCTTCCGTCATCGTATTTCTCAAATAATTTTTGACCCGTTTTAAAGTGGAAAATGATCTTTCACCAGTTGCGTTAGTAACCATCAACAATAAGAAGATTCTTAGTGCTATTTCTACATTTGGGAAGGTTGCAATTATATTATTTTTATGCAAAAGCTCCATCACAAAAGTAGCACTGTGAGAGTTTTATACTCAACTTGGCCTAGTAGGGACATTATAAAATGTTAAATGTTAAATACACTCACTTACTAGATATATATTCAAGTCATTCGAATAAATATTCACTAATACCGACACTTTGTCTGAAATCACGTTATCCTCTAAAAGAGGTAGAAAAAATAAAAATGAAAAAGTGATAGCAAGATCATCATAAGCTTTTCCTCTAGATTTCAGATTATTTGCTAAATAATCAATTGTTTTATACAGCACTGGGGTTCTAATCTTATTTTGCGGCGTAAGGATCTCTTCTGTATCTGCTTCGTCAAACTGTAATTTTCTTTTACGACTTCTAATTTCTTTGCTGTATTCCGTTTGGTGTGATAAGAGCTGCCCCTTTTGTTCAAATAAATTACATTTATCACGAAGAGACTCGTAAAAATGTTGTTATGAGCTATAAAAAGACGAACATGCATGTAAGTCCATATTTGCGCTTTGTAAAGATTTACTCGCTAGGTCAGTTCTTTCCAGTACTTCGAACCAAAAGGCAAAATAAATACCAAATTCTAACGTAGCCATCTTTTCGTGTAAATTGTTTGCTTGACAGCAAACTGGCATCTTCTCGTCGTCGTTAAAGGATAACTCTAAAAGTGCTTGCTTTATATCTTGATAGCATAAATTAAGAGCTTTTAATGCATTAAATCGTCCTGACCATCGAGTCGCATTAACTCTTTTTGGAACAAATGTTGTATGGCCACAATTTTTCAATAGATCACTGAGTCGTTTCCATCTGTAAGTTGAAGCTGAGAAAAAAACATAAATTTCTTCAGCAACTAAAAAAAAGAAGTACTTTCCATAGTGCACTCTGCTGCTTCACACTTCTGGAATATTGCATTTTTTTATATTTTTTTTTGCAGAATTGCTATTACGATTTCTTCCGATCATGTTTCAAGCATTGTCTTCACACTCTTCTATATTCATTCAGTATTCAACTAGACATTGATCTTTTATTTTATTTAATTGTTTTAGTAAATTATTTATGTACTCTCTTCATCCTCTTCAGTTTATATTTTCGTCTAGTAACTAGAAAATACGAAAATACTGCCATTTAATATTTTATTATAATATTCTTTTCACCATTTACCATTTATCACTATATAGTGTGTAGCTAGATTTTCATCCCTATCCCTAAACAATATAATTGTTTGTTTGCTGTTCTTTTTCACAAATTCTTTCTAACTTCGACTCTTTGGGTGATTCTTCATCAAACGATCATTTCCTTTTTCAATTCTGTTCTCTCTTTTAAGAAATCTCTGCTGATTTTGTTGATGTTTCTATTTCTGACCAGAAACTACTTCTTTATGTGCCTTGTCCTTCAAGAACATCGGCGACGCATGGTCCTTACTTTGTTTGCAGCTGACCTAAATAGTGTCGTGGTGCTCTCTATACTGCCAAAAGAGGTCTTTGAGCAAGGTTCTTGACCAGACACTAGTGCTTTCAATTTCCTATAGCCTGTTATAACTTTGCTTCCACAAAATCCACAACATATTCCTTTTCCGTTTTTTAAAACGCCTCTTTATTGTTTTATCAATATGTTGTTAAAGATAGTTCAAACACTCCTGACCATGGAGCTGCGCGAAAGCGGAGTCAAATTCACGTAAAAGCAGAAAGGTTCTATTGTAAGTGGAATTATACAGTGCATAGTACAATGATTTCGCATGGAAGTGGGGACTAAACCAAATTTCGTCTACTGCGCCGTGGTCAAGAGTACTAGCTCTAACTCTTCTAGCTCTAAGTTTTTCCGCCCATTGCTTCATTGATATAGTCACAACTTCTTTGAGAAAGTCTTCTCTTTACGTTCTCGGGGGAAATCTACTCGAATATTCCAACGATTGACTAAACATTAAATTTTAGCTCTCTTTTGCCCTCGGGTACTCTTCAATCAATATTCTTGACTTGTCTGTCATCTTCCAATCTTTCTAGATGTCTGAGCCATTGTAGTATACGTTTGTTTACTACTTTTTGTTATTTTATGGTTAGCATACAATTCTTCCACTTCTACATTAGTTCGTTTTCTTCATCCTCCCTCTACTACTTTTCCACCAAACATTCTGCGAAGTATCTTTCTTTCCAACGCTTCCAATCTATTTTGTATGGTTTTGTTCATACTCCATGTTTCGGCAGCGTATAGCATTGTAGGTCTAATTATAGTTTTGTACACTCTTATTTTTGTATTACGAGATATATCTTAGACCTTAGTTATTTTGTTCATGGCCACAGTACATATGTTGCTCTTGGTCAGTCTCAGGTTCATTTCCGTTTCTTCCTTACATGTCATGATCAATAAGAGTACCTAAGTACATATATTCATCCACCTCCTCGAATTCTACAACTCATCCATCTTCCACATCTAATAAAAGGAGCCCCCGGGGGTTTTTTCTATGTACTTGAATTTATTAATATTAACTTTCAGTTCCATTTTACAGCTTTCCCGAATCAGTCTTTTTGCTATACTTGACAGTTCTTTTCGATTTCTTGCAATAAGAACCACATCATTAGCGTAAGCTAAGCATTGGCGCTCTTTGTATAAAAGAGTGCAGGACCTATTTATCCCAAAAACCCTTGAAATTTGTTCTAGAACTATATCAAAAGGCAAGGTAGACAACGGGTCTCCTTGGCAAACACCTTTTTTCATCATTTCGAATTCTTCTGAGACTGTACTGTTGCATTTCACATCACAAATGGGTTTTCTAAGTGTCATTTTTACCAATCTTACTATTTTTTCTGGCATTTGGAATCCTTTTAGTGTTTCTATTAATTTGTTTCTATCTATTGTATCGTAGGCGGCTTTGTAATCAATGAAAAGTACTTGTGCTGAAATGTTGTATTCATAGCAATTGATCAGTATTTGTTTTAGTATAAAAATTTGATCGGTTTTTTCTTTAATTGGTGTCTTTGTTCCGAAAGTTGTCAACCATTAAGGTTATGGGCATTTTTAAGATTGCTGTTCTAAACAGAATGGCTATTGGTTTTATTAAATCATTCGCGCAGATTTTCAAAATAGATCTGTTTTATTCTTCTACTTATATCTTCTTGCAATATAAATTGAAGCGATTGATATTTGTCTCCTCTCACTGTGTATCTTTGTTAGAGCAATTCCTCTTTTTAGTAAGTACAAGTTTCTTCTATTTTTTTTTTGTTTTTTTTTAACAACTCGGAATTGGTGATTCCCTGCAAAGATCTGTCAATAATCCAATGCTGTAGGACTACAAACAAAAGAATAATATGTAGTTTTTCGTTTTCACGAATGTACGGCTTTTCCATTCGGACATTTGTTCCATAAAAACTTTCGTATTGCCATTACTTCATTGGTAGCTTTACCACAACTTCTCCTGGGGCATCCTCTTTATTTATTCGACAAACATATGCTCTTCTTCTTATTGTGCTGTCTGCTAACGAAGGTCTACTGTCTATTTGCAATGTGAAATATCTGTTTAAGACTGAGGTTAGTTTAATTTCTGATATTCCTCAGCTAAGATTGTTTCTTTATTACCAAGAGTTTTTTCCCTCTGCTCTTCCTTCATAACATTCCACGAACCTCAATCTGACAGCCATACTTAACATACGCTCTAGTGTACTTTATTCCATCCACATATTTTGATCCATTTTCATTGCCTTTTATATTTGGTAGTCTCTAACTTGCTCAAGATTTTTTTTCTTACTTGTCATATTTTGTTACTTAATTAGAAATGGGTAAGAGACGCACAGAGTACAGACACACAATTGTTAGCACATTTAGAGTATGAGTCCTCTGATTTTAAAATACAAATAAATAACTAACTTATTAAAATCAGTTATATCTTATTAAAAATAAAATATATAAAACATTGCAGGAGACGAATAATATTATCTCATTGATAATTTTTAATTTTATACTGATACTAATCTTTTATTTTTTATTTTTTAGATTGCTTTCTTCGCCATCTTGGCCGCAGCCTTCGCAGTGCCAGCCCCCAACCCCAACCCCAAACCTGATCCACTAACTCTGTATTCAGCAGGCCTTCCCTTGGCATACAACTCATATCAACCATTATCGTACTCGAACTTGGGCTACAACTACCTCCCATATGCCTACAACTACAACTACTACAACGGATATGCACCATTGGCCTACAGGAACCTTTACTATTAGGAAGGAGAAGTCTAGTGAACATGGATCGTGACTGATAGGAATTAAGCAAATTATTTGATTTGGAATGATATTGTAAGAAATTTGATTTGGAAGTAATAAAATGACAAAAATATTTTCTTGTTACTTTTTAATTTAATAATAAATTATAATTCCCTAACTGTATAAAAATCTTATTATACTAAAATGAAACAATACTGCAATACTAACGGTTGGAGAATCGTTACCAGGCACCTCAAAAATGCTGTGAATAACAATACTTACAACTTAGAATAACAAATGGCGCATGAAAATTGATGAAAGTAAATCTGCCCATATTGATTTCATTTATTATAAAATAAATAATTACACAGTTAGGAGTTCGGTCCTGATAGGTATACTAATTAGTGCTAATTTGTCAGGTCCAAACAAAAACAGTTATTTAGATAGTAGTTATTGATCAAATTTTTTTTATTTTATCAATATAAGTGCATAAGAGTGCATTCTCTTCCATCCTGTAAGTATTCTTTAAAATTATATAAAACAGAGTCATTTCACAGGAATTTATTTTATTTATCATAAGTCAGCTTGATGTAAAAACTCTAAACAAGTTTATTCGTTATCTTTCTTCTTCTTAAGGTGCCTTCTCCATTACTGAAGGTTGGCGATAACTACAACAAATTGCTCTCTATCTTGAGCTGTTCTTAGTATCGAATGTGTGTCCATGCCTGTCCAATCTCTTACATTCTTCAACCAGGAGCATTTTCTTCTTCCTGGACCTCTTATTCCTTCAACTTTCCCTTCCCTTATAAGTCGTAGGAAGTTGTATTTTTCTCCTCTGTAAATATGTCCTAGATAACTCGTTTTTCTGTTGTTTACAATATTTAGGAGTTCTCTCTAAGTCCTCATTCTTCTCAGCACCTCGTTGTTGGTCACGTGCTCTGTCCAAGAAATCTTCAGCATCCTTCGAAAAACCCACATATCAAAGGCTTATATACGCCTCATACTTGTAATTCCGAGAGTCCATGTTTCCACTCCGTATAGCAGTATGGATAAATGGCAATATGGATAAATAAACGTTTTTACAAATTGGTATCGGATATCCAACGATAACGTAGAGTTTATTAGGAATTTTTTTATTCGTTGAAATGCGGAAAAAAACCTAATTCGTTTTACAAATTCCCATCTGTCAACAAAAGCACGTGAAAGCCAAACAGGGTCGTACTGAGGTATATTATATGATTTTTAAAAATATTTACTTTTGAAAATATTAGTGTAAGAATTTCTTGAAATTTAATCACTGTGAGCAAAATTTAATGTTCCATTGAAGGAAAATGTGCTAAAATAAAATATTCATTAACTGAGAGATACATAACAAAGTAAATATTCTGAATAAAAAAGCAACACGCTACAATTTGAAGTAATTACTATTCAAATGGGAATAAGCCACAATTAAAGGTTAAAGTACGTTTATTGAAGTTTCAATTTCCACTTCGGAAATCGTTCTCAAAATACAAACATTATATTATATCAATAATTTTGGTGGCTTCTGGGAGGCAGAAGTTAAGAGTGCATCACTTAAAACCAGTTTAACAAACGTTATTTTACTTTTTGAGAAATTCCCTACTATTCTCTCGCAGATAGAGACAATTTGAATTCTCGTTCTCTCTGCCCTCTAAGTGTCGATCCTAATGACCTTACTCCATTAACTCCAGCTCACTTTCTTATTGGAAGACCTATAGTAGCTATTCCTGATCAAGATGTGATCGACAATTATCTGAATAGACTGAATAGATACCAGCTTCTACAAGTGACCCAACATTTTTGGAACCGCTGGAAGATGGACTATATTACCTAGTTACAACGTCGCACCAAGTGGAAGTCCAACAAGGGAGAACTATTGGAAGATTCGCTAGTATTAATCAAAGACGAGCGTACTTTATAGACACGATGGCCACTAGGTAGAATTCTGAAACTACTCAAGGGTGCAGATGGAATATCCAGAGTGGCAACCATCAAAACTGCCACGGCAATTGTTAACAGGAGTTTCCAGAGCATTTGTCCTCTTCCTACCAGTGTTTGAAAGGCACCACTTTCAACAGGGGGAGGATGTTTGCGCCACAACCCTCTAAGTGTCGATCCTAATGACCTTACTCCATTAACTCCAACTCACTTTCTTATTGGAAGACCTATAGTAGCTATTCCTGATCAAGATGTGATCGACAATTATCTGAATAGACTGAATAGATATCAGCTTCTACAACAAGTGACCCATTATTTTTGGAACCGCTGGAAGATGGACTATATTACCGAGTTACAACGTCACACCAAGTGGAAGTCCAACAAGGGAGAACTATTGGAAAATTCGCTAGTATTAATCAAAGACGAGCGTACTTTACAGACAGGGTGGCCACTAGGTAGAATTCCGAAACTACTCAAGGGTGCAGATGGAATATGCAGAGTGGCAACCATCAAAACTGCCACGGCAATTGTTAACAGGAGTTTCCAGAGCATTTGTACTCTTCCTACCAGAGTTTGAAAGGCACCACTTTCAACAGGGGGAGGATTTTTGTGCCACAATTCATACTCAACGTGGTGCTCGTGTACTGTTTGCGTGGCGTGTGTGCGGGGCTGACAGCGCCAATGGAGCAAGTACCACAGAGTGACATTTCTTTCGGTTCCGGCTGGTGCGCAGAACAGACATAAGAACCAGACTTGTCAATACATACATATAAGCACTTTACACCTAGTAAACCATTTTTGTAAGGTTATTTTTACTTCTTATAATTAAATGCTAACAGTTTGAGTTTAAAGGTTGTTTATTATCCTACATTAAACAACTAGAACAGGTTAGAAACATGTAGAATAAATGGAAGCAAATTATCTATAACTGAAAACTAAGCTTAGGTATCAAAATTACAGTTATTAACTGCTACGTTTGGTCAGTCCTTTTGTATGAAGTTGAAGCATAGACATTAATATTAAATACCGTGAAACAATATCGAAAAAATGCTCAGAATATCATAGACACAAAACATTACGAATTAAACAGTATTAAACACCATAAATAGAGAGTTAGAACTTATAACAACGACTAAGAAAAGAAAGACCTCGTACCTAGGCCACACAATGAGAAATGACAAATGTAATCTGCTACAAATAATAATTGAAGTGAAGATAGAGGACTGAGGTGAAATAGGCAGAAGAGTCATGTCATGGAAAGTTTTTTCCATGTTTGCTTAACATTTCAGTGGCTTGCATGTTCTACGACGATATGATCAAGTACAAGCAAGACGCAAAACTATCAGTAAACAAATTTGAAATAAGTTTGTGGTAAAGAGTATACGAATTTAAAGAATGCCTACCTACCTAAATTTCCAAGAATTTCATCGGGAGCCAATTCACACTTTTTTCCGGCGTTATCTAACTGCCCCACGAACTATCTGGGCCCATTAATTCCAAGTACCTGCTGCCCCATCGCCGAGAAAGTTGGGGATTAAGTCTTTAATGACCGGAAATTCCAAATTTGATTATAGTTGAAAGTAAGAATATAAATATTTTTAGTTATTCACTTCGGTTGCAAATATTTCGGTATAGTTTTATCCGTTAGTGTTTAACTTATAAATGGCGAATTCAACGACTATGTTTAGTCAAAGGGGAGAACTGTTATTAATAATTAATGAATAAAGGCCCATGTCTCCAAAGATGGAAAAGTTAGATGGCGATGCATCAAAAAAAGTGTCAACAAAAAGGATACACAAAGAAAGATGATGAAAATTACGTTATTCTTAAAAAATGACCGGCAAATTTTTAGTAATTCTACAAAGAGGAAATATGTAAAAGATATATGTAAAAGACCTTTAAAGATTGTCCACAAGGAATTGAGGAAGGAAAATTTCAGCAATTTACCGCTGACGACGAAAGACATTTCTTGCGTTCGAAGAAATATCTATGCTACAAAACGAAAATCCACACCATCATTGTCGAAGTCACCGGAAGAAGTTCTACAACTTTTTATTATCTACGAAAAAATAATTCCGCAATTTTTAGATGTTTCACAAATCCTTACTTTTTGTGTAATGTAGATGGAACTTTTCAATGATGTTCTAAATATTTTTGTCAGATGTTTGTACATGGCTACAAAAACGGTTTTTATGTTCCTGTAGTATTTTGTTTGGGAACAAATAAATCACAGCAATCGTACAAAAGAACTTTTGATACATTAATAACAATATGTACAGATTTGAATTTAAATTTCAAATCAAAGCGAATAATTTCTGATTTTAAAATAGCAATTCAAAATGCTGCCAAGTTAGTGTGGCCCGACATTATTATTTTTTGTTGCAAATTTCATTTAACACAAAATTGGTACCGAAAAATTCAAAATTTAGGTTTGTCCTCGGAATATAATAATGAAACTGTTATTGGAAAATATTTAAAATTGTTTTTCGGCGTTCCTTATTTAGATCCAAATGATGTTGGTTACTTTTTTTCTGATGAAATTTTTAATTTTATGCCAGAAGATGACAGAGTTTTGCAATTTTGTGATTACCTAGTTGATAATTATTTAACGGAAGATTCAGCATTTCCACCTTACATGTGGGCTTCAAATTTATCATCTCTTATATTTACTACAGACATCTATGTTTTTATAAATCACATCTTGACATATTTATATTTACAGGCATAAACGGCAAAAAGAAAAGTTGATTTTATTGAAAATAGGCTAAATGAATATTACGTTAATCAAATATATATATATATATATATATATATATATATATATATATATATATATATATATATATATATATATTTAGGGATTCTACAGTATTCACTGCCTTCCCTCGCTCAAGCTGTCGTTTCCATCTCTCTCTGTTGTTCCATTCTCCATCGTTTAGTCCTCTCTTACTCATGGCGTCGTCTACTTCGTTCCTCCAGGATTTTCGGGGTCGTCCTCTTTTCCTCCTTCCTATGGGGCTCCATTCGGTTATTCTCTTTATCCATCTGCTGTTGCTAGTTCTTCTTAATCGTTAATTAAAACATTACTTAATTAGACTTTATTAAGTCAGTTTGCAATTATTATGCAGGTAACTTTTAAAATCTAAAATATAGTGTTCACTCTTACTTATTTTAATCACTAATCAGACATTAGAATTAAGTATTGTTATTGTTTAACTGTAGTTTTTGTTATTGTATATAAGTTAATGTAGATTTATAAATAAACTTTATTCGATTATATTGTTATAGTTTCATTATTTAATCATTTAAAATTTTCGCTCATGCGTTGGGAATTGTGTTCCTTTTTGAATACAATAAAGTAAAATAAAAACTATATATGTTTACAAAAATATTATCTAAGTATCTAGGTCGCGTGGGGAAGTTCGTAGTCGCTTTCAATCCTACTATAAAACTGAACCCATTAAAATCTAGGTAGCGTGGGGGAGTTCGTAGTCACCCCTTAGAGAGCTTATTACCTGCAAGCGGAAGACAATTCATCATCATCATCAGTACCTTGACAACCCTTTCTGGTCCCTGGCTGGTTCTAGGATTTTCCGCCATTCTGTTCTGTTCCTTGCTTTGTTTTTCTAGTTGGTAATCTTAAGTGTTTTCAGATCTTGTTCCATGTATCTAAGTTTGGGTCTTCCCTTTGACCTTCTCCCTACTGGTGTTTGCCTCATTATATGTTTTGGTGTTTCAATCTGCAACATTCGTTCAACATGGCCCATCCAGCGCAGATGTTCGATCTTTATGGATGTTATGACCTTGGGTTCATTGTATGCTGTGTATAGTTCAAAATTATATCTTCTGCGAAATATGTCATTTTCTTTCACCCCCTTATATATGTGTCTAAGTATTTTTCGTTCAAACGTAACTAATAGGTTCTCATCGCTTTTCGAGAGTGTCCATGTCTCTGATCCATATACACGGACCGATCTTATCAGGGTCTTGTATATTTTGCATTTGGTTTTTCTTGTGATGTTGTTAGATCTTAGATGTTTAATTAGTCCGTTATATGTGTTATTAACAATATGTATTCTTCTCTCCTAACTTCTTCACTGACATTGTTATCTGCGGTAACTAGTGAACATAGATATGTAACATTTTTCACGCTTTCGATGTTATAGTCTCCTATTGTCAGATTCTGTAGGTTTCTTTGGCCTGTCGATTTGCTGGCCCTTATGTATTTGGTTTTTATTTCGTTAATGTTTAGGCCACTGTTTTGTGCTGCTCTTTCTATCGCATTAAATGCTTCTATCATCTCTCTTTCGCTTCTAGCTATGATATCAACATCATCTGCAAATGCCAATATTTGTACACTTTTTTTTATTATTTTTCCTCTGGTGTTAACTTTTGACTCTCTAATTATTTTCTCTAATGTGATGTTGAATAGAATACAGGATAGGGCATCTCCCAGTCGTAAGGCCCGTTCTCACATGGATTGTATCTGTTAGTGCGTTTTGAATTCGAGTTTTACTTTGTACTTTTGCTTTGTTTGACATCAAAAATATTGATGCCAGGAAAATGTTTTTTAATTTCCGGAAACCATTTTCCCCATTTTCGGTAATTTGATACAGTAAGTAAGGCATTCATACATAAGTTTTCCGATCGGCATATAGATTAATTTTTTTGCAACGCTGTACATTTCGGCTGGAACAGAGATGCAAAAACAGAAATCTAAGGCGCAACCCTTACTTTGAACCCCCATGCTTTGAGTACCGATAATTGGCAGCATAGTTTCTCTTCTTAAATGACCCACTAAAAATATTCCATGAGCTTGTAGTCTATAAAAGGCAAAGGCAATGATCATTTCTATACACGAAGAACAGTATTAACTCCGTATAGTAAAATAATAATAATAATAAAATAAATCCACATTTCTAGTAAACTTTATATTAAAATATCAGACAGAATCTCATTTTTCAATAACTAGTTGTTAACAATTGTGACCTTCACGCACTGGTTGATTTTTTATTAATGCTGCTTATTTATTAATTATTTGTTACTAATAAGTAAACTATAAGAAAATTAAATATTTCACCAGGAAAACCTTATAACTTCTTAATATATTTGTTGTTATTAGTACCACATAATTTAATCAACAAATTTTAATGGTAGCGGTAACTATAAGGAAATACTTTTTAATTGCTAATTAAATATGTAGTCTTTCTCGTTAAACAATTTAGATTTTTATTATTTTTGAATAAAACGGAAATAAAAAAATACTTGTTTGGTATCTTACAGGCAATAAAACCAGGGCTGGGTTGCTATAAAAGGTGGAGTCTTCGCCAAGTCTTTTGTCATTTGATTAATCCAGAATCAAAGCAACACATTACCAAAATGTTCAAATTCGTAAGTATTTCATATAATTATTTATTTTAATTTGTTAATATAACTAAAGATTTATTTAGATATTAGTATTATTATTCGTTGTTATTTTTGCAATCAAAATGTGTAGTTATTTTAAAGTAAACTATTCTTATTGGTTTTGGATAGTCAATAAGTTTCATAGTAATGGTGTTCGCCTATTGTTTTATACATTGGATTACCATGTATTTTACAGTACTAAAGTTATCATTATCTTTTTTCTATCGGCTGTTTCATCCAGCTCTTTTCATCTTGCCAATTTATCTTTCAGGTTTACATTTTTTTTCCTTGCCTCGTCTTTTTCCCACTAAAATACGCTTTAAATTTTCCTCTGTTTATTCTTCCTGTTGAATTCAATTCTGAGATTTTTTTATCCAGTATCCTGAATCCGCTTTAGTTACATAATAATACTTACATATTTTCATGGCGCTGCAGCCCAAAACGAGCTTTGGCCTTCTCCAAACTATGCCTCCAACCTTACTGGTCCCACTCTTCTCCAGGTCCTTACATCTAGAAACATTTGCGCGTCAGCTGCCACTTCATCCTCTCACGTTTTACATGGCCTTGTGCCCTGCAGTTTACTATCTAGAGCTCTTTTTGGTCATCTTTTAGTCTCCATTCTCACTACATCACCAGCCCATCGAAATTTAATGAATTATGAGAACGGTACCTCTTTAATTTGTTGGTAGAATTCATGGGTATACCTGGATCTCCATACTTCGTTTTCGTTATTAGGTCCAAATATCTTTCTTAGGACTTTTCTTTCGAAGCCTTCCAGCTTTCGTGTTGTATCTTCTATCATCAGTCATGTCTCGTATAACACTATTGGTCTAATAATAGTTTTGAAAAAAAAAAATAAGATTTGTTTCCCTTTGTCAGTTGTAGATCTTCCTTGTCAGAAACCGGTTTGATATTTTCCGACAATATTTTCAGTTAGTTGTTGGAGTATTTGTTTAGTTTGAAGGTAAAAACCTTGTACACTGTGCACAAGAGGGTTATACTGCGATATCTTTCGCATTTCAGTTTATTCCCTTTTTTAGAGATTGGGCGTATAATCCTGGATTTCCAGTAGTTAGGGGTCTTTTCATCATTATAAATCTTATTCATGAGCGTATTCATTTGTCCTGCTAGGTGTGTAGCTCAGAGGGGGCGTTCCTAATACCTGGAGACTTTTTATTCTTTTATGCTCGTATTGCTTGTTTTACCTCTTTCATCGTCGGGGTTTGATGCCCATATGCTCTTAATTTTCTTGGGTCCCTAAAAGAGTTTGAAAATAGGTTCTCCAGACTCTTCTTTTTTTCTTTTTGATCATTGGATATTTTCCCTTCTTCATTTCTGCGTAGATATGTTCTGGGTTTGTATCCTTCCCTTAAATTGCGTAGATTTTTATACGCTTCTCTTACATTGTTGCTTTACATCTTGGTAGCTTGTCCTTCTTTCTCTGGTTATTCTTCCCATATATTTTTTGTGTTCTTAATTTCTTTTCTGTCTGGCCTTTTTACAGTCGTTATTAAACCATTATCTTTTTGTCTTTTTTCTTTTTTGTGCATATGATATTTCTTGCTACGTCAATTATTTATGTTTTGATTTCTTCCCAATGTTCTTCGGTGACTAGACTGCCTTTATTTGTCAGAGTTTGTGTTATTTCTGTCTTATAGTTTCAATTTTTGTATATCTAATCGTTCTGTGGTTTGTTCCTGTCTCTCTTCCCTTTTTCTCTGAATTCTGCATCTGCATTTTATCTAACTATGACTGTCAAAAAGTTGACTTACGCCTATAAAAACCGATGTATTCTGTAAAAAAAAATAAAACAAAACGACAATCCTTCTAATTCACTAATAGTACAAATATTTATTAATTATAAATCAGATAACTTGAATTGTTAATTTGAAAAATGACTTACTATTACCTAGGAATTTAGACAAACAACTGAGAAATCATAATTCCAAAATTTTGGGATCTTACATTTTCATCAATTTGTCAAATTAACATTTTTGAAAGTATCATTCACAAAACATTATTATTTGTTAATGTTTTATTTTAGGTAGTTCTTTTCGTCGCCCTCTTCGCTTTGGCCTCTGCTGTCCCTAAACCTCTTTCTTTAGTGTCAAGCAGCCCTTACTACGGATCTGCTGTCGCTTACTCTGGATATCCCGGATATGGTTATGCCCAGGCTAGTCCCTACAACTTAGGTTACTCTGGATACTCCGGCGCTTACCCATATGGATACTCAGGACTGTACAATAACGGAGTATACGGATATTCTGGGCTCTATAACGGTGGAGTTAATGCTTATTCTGGACTTTACAACAACGGACTGTATAGATCACCTTTGGCATATTATTAAGGAAGTTTAGATATAGATAATAAATGCATCAAATTATAAAAAGTTATTTTTTGTCACTCACTAAATTTTCCCACTCATTATATCATTTTTCCTACAAATTATTCACTTTAAATATTTATTATCGAGGAAAGATTTTCGGGATATTGTTCTGAAATTGTTTTTTGTGGCAAAGTTAAATAATTGATCCAACTTTTGAGCTAAAATATCATTGATACTTATCAGATATTTATAGACTACAAAGCAGCCTACGACTCTGTGAGTAGAAGAGAAATGTTCAAAGCAATGAAAGAGCTATAAATACCAAATCAGTCGGCGAATTTAACAAAACTAACCCTTGAAAAAGTTGAATGTATAGTACGAATTCAGGAGAACTGTCTGAACCTTTAAAACAAATAACGGGCTCCAGGGAGACCCCTTTCTCCTGTACACTGTTCAATCTGGCTCTGAAAAAAATAATACGTGTGTCACAAATCACAACCACTGGTTCAATATATAATAAATCATTGCAAATCCTGGCCTATGCTAATGATATTAATATCGGAACGGAAAACGCAGTACGAGAGGCGTATGTAGCATTGAATGAATCAGCTACAAAAATGGGTTTAATAATAAATACCAACAAAACGAAGTATATGAAAATAAGCACGCAACCACAAATCCTACGGCCACTTGTTATCGAAAATGACGTTATCGAAGCAGTGAATGAATTTGTATACCTGGTAGCGCTCCTTAATACTAAAAATAATATTACTGCAGAGATAAACCGCATAATTTGCACAACCAAGATACTATTTTGGGTTCAATGTCTTCTTTAAATCCACAATTATATCGAAAAATACAAAAATAAAACTCTACAAAACAATAATACGCCCAGTCCTAACATATGGTTAAGAGACCTGGACTCTAATAAAAAATAATGAAAACATGTTAAGATGTTTCGAAAGAAAAGTACTAAGGCGAATCATCTATGGAGCAGTACATGACAATAGAATGTGGAGAAGTCGATACAACTTCGAACTTTATAGAATATACCAGGAACTCTTAGCGATTCTCTTATCGCTTTCTCTAGTGCAATATTGAATAGAAGACATGATAGGCTATCTCCTTGTCTAAGTCCTATCTGAGACTGGAACGTTCTGGAAACTCCGTTTTGCACTCGAATCTTGAGAGGGTCGCTTTCACCAATTTTACTAAGTATACTGGTATCCTGAATTCTATCATGGCCTTGTACAGTGCGTTTCTTTCAACACTATCATAGGCACATCTAAAATCAACAAGCAGGTGATGAGTATCAATGCCATACTCATATATTTTTTGCGGAGCTTGCCTTAGAAGGAATATTTGATCGGTCATTGATCTTTCTTTACGAAACCCACACTGATATTTACCTATTGTGTCTTCACAATACCCCGATAGTTGGTCGTAAAGAATATATGCTAATATATGCATATTTTGTATGTTACGTTTAGGAGGGTTTTTCCTCTGTAGTTGTTACATATTGTTTGATCTATTTTCTTGTGGATAGGTACAATTATACTTACATTCCAGTCTTCTGGCAACTTTATTTGCTTCCAGATCAGTTCTACCAGTCTACATACACAGTATGTCAGGTTTTCTTGCCATGCTTTAAAAGTTCTAAAGGAATGCCATCTGCCCCAGGAGCTTTGTTTTCTTTTAATTTTTGTATAGCTTGGATGACTTCTACCCCTGTTGGGATGTTATCTTTCTCTCTTTCGTCGTCAATGTCCTCGAGTTGGATTTCTGATTCGTGGAGCCCTGTCTCACCTTTTATATTTAGCCTTTCCTTGAAGTTTTCTGTCCATCTTTCTAGTATCTGGTCCTGATCATCAATGATCTCCCCTGTTCCTTTTCTAACGATTAATAATCTAAGTTTGAATTCTTTCATGTTCTGGTTAATCCTCTTGTAGAACTTTTTCTGCAAGAGGATTCCGCGTTTCTGCTTGTGCCTATAGTGTCTTACCGTCAAGTGTTTTCATCCCTGATTTTTATTTCTCCATATTGTTTCATTCAGTCAGCCAGCGGCTTTGTTTATTCTATTCACTTGATCTTTCACTTCAGTTTTAAGCTTTCCATCACCAAATGATTACTTGAATTCACAAAATTTCCTAACGCTCTTACAAATCAAATGCAACAAGTTTCATTGAGAGCCCAAAAAATTGGTATTGATATTGGCTTTGTTACCTCGGCTAAAAGGAAGAAAAATAAGCGACTATACTATAGGTAGTTTTCACTTGCTTTCCTAGCGAATAGACGACGTGCAAAGGACTTTGTAAAAAAAACGGGTGTGGCAGTCCAGTGGGACTGCCGGTAGAAGTTACACTTCTATACACGCATTCGCCGTTACAAATTTATTTGGGAGTCAATCTGCACAATCATTACATATGTAATGTTATAGGTAAGACGTAGCAGAAAGAGAAACAGAATTAATAACAACTTACTAACAATTAATAAACACCATTTGACCTGTAATAAAAGTATAATAAATGAAGGATTGAATCAATATTTTGATGAAAATGTATATTTTTATTTTCATATATGTATGAAAGGAGTTGAATGCAAAAATTTTTTTACGCACACTCTGCAGTAAAATTCATTGTTTATTTTGTTAATAATATAAAAATACATTACACTTCAACTGCAATTCAATATAATAATACAACACAAATTAAAATGCAATATTCATAAGTATTTAAAAATGACAATAATATACATAAAAAAATACACTACAATACAGTGCAACATAATTCAATATAATAATACAATACAAATTAAAATGCAATATTCATAAGTATTTAAAAATCACAATAATATACATAACTTTTCTACTTACACATAGGTATGTTTAATTTACCATGTAATAATATTAATAAAAAAGTCCTCCCCGACTGGGAATCGAACCCCGGTCTCTCGCGTGACAGGCGGGGATACTGACTACTATACTACCGAGGACATGACACAAAGGCATTTCAAAATTGACAGTTCTGGGTCATACAGTGATTTATTGAGATTATTATTTTGAAATACAAAAGACTAATATAATTATGAACATTTAGTAAATAATACAAAACATATCACATAAATAATAATATTAATAAATATTTTATTATATATATAATATTATATGTATATATATATATATATATATATAATATATATATATATATATATATATATATATATATATATATATATATATATATATATATATATATATATATAATATTAAATATATATATACAAAGGGAACATTTTTATATTCGAGAGAGGAAGAGAGAGAAAATATATCTTTTGTCTTTCTCTAACTCATTATCTTACATATGTAATGATTTCACAGATTCACTCCCACACAAATTTGAAACGTGGAGCGCGCGTATAGAAGTATTTCTTCAAAAATTCAAAATAAAAACACAATATAACTTGTATTTTAGTCAGGATTTTCTTGCTTGTGAATATAAAAAGTAGTTAGTGTAAAAGCTAACATTTAATTGTTGTAAATACCGATTTTATAAATAATTTAAAGTATTTTATGTTAACTATTATGTGCATAATGTGCATATTGTGCATAAAGCTGTCAAAAATGATTGCTGATAACGGCTAATAATTGTCATAATTATTCACAGAAACAAGTATTAAATTAGAATATTTATTACGTTAATGGTGTCTCAAATTACTTTATTGATTAAAGCTGTGCAAAAACTCATGCTAATGTAGTGGCTATAAATATAATCTTGAAATGTACTATTAGGTCTAATTATATGTAAAAATATTCAGTAAGATCGTGATTATGGTATTTATATTTTGTATAAAGATTTAGATTTTGATGTATAATAAATTGATAATACGGATTTAAATCATTTTTCTATTTCAAAAACATATTATTTTAAATTCTTTATAAAGTATATATAAGTATAAAATAAACACTTCAACAGAGCTATTAAAAAAATCCTAATAGGGGAGTCTACGAAATTGAAATGTAAGTAATTAATGTCTGCCATTTAGTCAAATATCAATTTTTCCCGAATGACATCGTATATTAACGAATTGACATTGTCAATGTAAGCTTTGGGCTTTGGATATACACGTATATTTATATAAAAAAAACTAAGTAAACTAAGTACATGTGTACAGTATTAGTCCAGGGAAATACGATTTTTATCGTGAGACTGAGCCCGCCAGGCAAAAAACAGTTGTTTGGAGTAGTATGGACAAAATTTCGTTTTTTAAATGTTACTATCCTTATTTGTTGCTTAGAAAATTGCCAAATAAGTCATAAATTTCGGTTTTATATAATAGTCCAAGCGTGATCAGTCGAAAAACATAGCAAAATAGACATTTTCATAGGAGTCTAATTTTTTTGTTGGAACTACTTCAGAATGTACCTTCTATCAATACTCACGATATGCATCAGTCGCAAACCTTGTGCTTAATTATTTATTTTACAATATCCGAAAAAAATTGAAAATAATTTTGCTTTTTGTGCCCATATTTTCGCTCATAACTCGAGAGATTGCTCTTAAAAAAAAATTATGAAAAGTAAAAAATTTGGTTTTTTATTTTTACATGGTACTTGACTAGCTAGAAATTAAAAATTGAATGTATTTTGTTAAAAAAATAGCAATAATTGGGGAAAAAAGTGCAAAAAATGGTGTTTTTCCTTTAAATTTTTTCGACCCCTTAGACATAACTTTTAGCCTTCATATTCCGCCTAGAAAAACTTTGTAATACTAATAGAACGAGTACGAATTTTTGTTAGAACAGACTTAATAGTTTTTGCATAATACTTATTTTGCAATCCAGAGTCCACAAAAAAAATTGCAAATTTTCAAATTGCAAAATAAGCACTTTAAATGGTCAAACATGTACATATTTACATGTAAAATTACGATATGTCAGGAAAGATCAAAGCTTTCAAACCAACTTTGAAACATTGAAATCAGTTTGTATATTAGGCGAGTCTATCGAATTTTTTTAAAGGTATAAACAACTTTTTCAAATTATATGTCATTTTCGGTTAAAAACACATTTTTAAATTTAATAAATTATTAATTATTATAACACTGCTTAAATAAATTAATTTTACTATGTAAATTATTTTAAAAAGGTTTGCCAATTTGCCATATTGCCACAAATTGGTTGCTCTGTAGTGATCCTTTTCCAAGTAAATCTGCTCGTTTTTTCACACAGATTACTTGACACAAATTTCAAATCATGTATCCAATTAAATTCAGTCAATCATAGGGAGAAAAGTTCTATCAGCTATCCTTAAAATCAGATATCTTAACTACACAACGTAAAACAGAGGCTGTCTCATTACCCAGGGTATCCAAAGTAACGTTCAGTCAACGTCCTCATTCGCTATGTCCTGCGATGGGGAGGGGTGGTGGCATTGCTTCGGGGTTAGATACGTAATAATATAATAATAATAATAATAATAATAATAATGTAATAATAATAATAAATAATGTTGTAGCGAAGCTTAATCATCTGTTGTATATGGATGATTTAAAATTAATGGCTTCCACTCGAAACCACCTAGATGAGATGCTAAAAACTGTAGAAAATTTCTCAAATGATATCAGTATGAATTTTGGACTAGACAAGTGCCGTATACTAAATATAGTCAGAGGAAAGATTCAGCCCGGAGGTTTCGATATGCAAGATGGCCAAAACATCGAGGCAATGGGTGAAAATGATATGTACAAATATCTCGGAGTAAAACAAGCGCGGAAAATTGACCATAAACAAATGAAAACTGAACTAACTTCGGAGTTCGTACAAAGAGTAAGACAACTAAATCGGTCATATCTTAATAGTAAAAATTTGTTTAAGGCATTAAATACGTACGCCTGTTCCGCGCTGAGCTACTCATTTGGTATTATAAAGTGGTCAAAAACAGATATAGAGGGTCTTCAGCGGAAAGTAAGAACACTTCTCACAAAGGCGCAAAAACATCACCCACGCAGTGCAGTAGAGAGAACAACATTACCGCGGTATCAAGGGGGAAGAGGACTTATGGATATAGGTGAGCAATTGGATAAACAAATTGCTAATTTAAGAACTTATTTTCAGGTACAGGCTGAGACATCTACTTTACATCGAGCAATTTGCGCAGTAGATGATACGACGCCGCTTAAACTGAGGGAACAAGAAATGCGCATAAACCACCTGACTAAAGAAGACAAAATGCGCACCTGGATGAGTAAACCTCTGCATGGGCGACATCTCAATGAGATCAGCCAAGAATATGTCGACAATACAGCGTCGAACTATTGGTTGACATCAGGAAAGATGTTTCCCGAGACTGAGGGTTTCCTACTTGCCATTCAGGATCAGGTTATTCCAACTAAAAATTACCTGAAATATATTGTTAAAGATCCTCAAGTCCAAAATGACAAATGCCGATATGGATGCCAAGCCCAAGAAACCATCCAACATCTTACCGGTGGCTGCCAGGCATTTGTCGGTACTGATTATAAAGAACGCCATGACTCAGTAGGAAAGATTATCCACCAAGAACTAGCTGACAAACTGGGACTTCTCCAAACCGACCATCTTCCTTATTATCAATACGTCCCTGATAGAATGCTTGAAAATGACAACTACAAGCTATACTGGGACCGCACTGTGCTTACAGACCAACCAGTGGCCCATAATAGACCCGATCTCATACTAGTTAATAAAATTACTAGGCAAACAACACTTATTGATGTGGCGATACCCAACACCAATAATTTACGTGTTAAATACAACGAAAAGATCGCCAAGTACAGAGATCTAGAAATACAAATCAGGAGACAATGGAGAATGGAAAGTACCCAGACGATACCCATTATTCTTTCTACCACTGGAGTCATCCCGAAGAGCCTCCTAGAAAACATAAAAAAGCTGGGTCTAAACGAACATCTATATAAGATTATGCAGAAAGCTGTGTTACTTTCGACGTCCAGATGCGTACGAAAATTTTTGGGAGATACACCGACATACCAAGTCACCTAGGACTCGATAACATGGAAAGAGTCCCACCAGAGCTCAATCCTTTTGATACCGTAGGTATCTGGGATGAGTGAATTTTCCCCTTAGAGGGAGTGTGAGCCGTATGGCTAAATCTGGAATAATAATAATAATGGTAAATACAACGAAAAGATCGCCAATTATAGAGATCTAAAAATACTAATCAGGAGACAATGGAGAATGTAAAGTACCCAGACAGTACCTATTATTCTATCTACTACTGGTGTTATTCCCAAAAACCTCCTAGTGAACATAAAACAGTTGGGTCTAAATGAACATCTTTAAAAGGCCATGCAGAAAGCTGTACTCCTCGCGACGTCCAGATGTGTACGAAAATTTTATACTCCAGCAAACCAAGTCACCTTGGGCTCGATAAAATACGGAAAGAGTCTCACCAGAGGATCCTCCTCCACAATCCTTTTGATACCGTAGGTATCTGGGATGAGTGAATTTTCTTCTTAGAGGGAGTGTGAGCTTTACGGCTAAATCTGGAATAATAATGTTTATTTGGAAGCTTACATTATAAAACAGATTACAAGAAACTAAAAGCATACCAAATACTAAATAAACCTAAAAACTCACTGAAGTAGTGCTACCTTGTGCGTGAGACTAAAAATTGACTTTATATATAACAGCTTGATAGAATATCTTAAATTTTTTTCCATAAATAATTCTAATTAACGACTAATTAATAATTTTTATAAAATGCAAGTAATTATTCCGTATTCCACTCCATCCTAAAAGGCGATAGATAAGTTGAGATTGTATAAGTGCATAATAAAGAATTCGTAAATGAGTTCTAAAAATTGTTTTAAAATTTGAATCTTAATAGGAGCCCTCTTAATTTATTTACTATATTATTTGCTTGAGTATTCCATCGTAAATATTTATCAATTCAAATAATAATAAGACTGTCCTCTGCGAGACTCCATAGGATATAATTCTTCCCTTACTATTTTTTCCATCTATATAAACCTGTTGTTGCCTGTTTAGAAGATAACTTTCTAGAATATTATATGCAAGCCCTCTAGGACCATATTGTTTAAGTTTATTTAGCAATATTTTATGTGAAACAGTGTCAAATGCCCTTGCTAAATCTATAAATATACAAAGAGCTGGTCTTGCATTATCAAGAGCTTTGTCTATTACGGAGTGTGACCGGTTGACCACCGTACAGGTGGGTCCCATTGTTCCGATGGAACACACTTGTCTCTCCGGACTGGATTTTACGAGTGTGTGTATAAACAGATAATGGAGACCAGACAAAAGAAATAGATCTAGGAAATAAATTACCAGAACGGTCCACTAGATGCAAAACTCTGTATTTTCAAAAATTGTAAAAAAAGGGAGACCTAAAGAGGTCGAAATACGTATAAGCGGCTTGTCGCTGCCCTGTATCGAAACAAAAATCTAATACCGTCATTATGTTTTATTACTTTACTCCGTTTGGAGTACCAGAAACAAAATTCACTACGAATTTTGACCATGGTGGAATGCAATTTTAGATTCAATTGCCGAGTAATTTATCAAGCTGTTTGCTTTGCAAGTTTTAAAAGGCACAGTGGTAAAAATTTGAATTCGGTTTCGCCAGGTAGAAATCGTTTGATTTCTCTTTTTGTTTTTAGATGGCATAGTTACGTCCGTATATATTGATAACTATTGTTTAGGACCGTAAAGATTTTTGTTTTGATTCAGAGCAGTGGCTATACCGCTCTAAGAAGACCTAAAGAGGTCGAAATACGTATAAACGGCTTGTCGCTGCCCTGTATCGAAACAAAAATCTAATACCGTCATTATGTTGTAAAAATAGAATTTCAGTTGGCAGTTATTTGTGAAATGTTATAGCTATCTGCTGATGTAGAAATTCAGCTGCAAAGTCAGGTATTTGCTAAGAAATAGGCATTAGAAATCTTGAGTCAGATCTAAAAGTCTGTATTTGTGAGCCTATGCCAGTTTTATAACTGTGTAATTGCAATTGGCCAATCGCTTACATTGTTTTAGTCCGGCGACCGGGTGCATTGTTTGGAAAAATGGAAACGAAATGTATCTACACCTCTCCACAATATTTTTAGGCATAAACCTAAGAATTTATCCGGGTTTTCCACATCTAATCATACAAAAAAAGTGTATTGTTGTAAAGATTTAAGATGCTAGACATTGAGCGGTTCTATGATAATATATACTCAACCACTGACCACCAAGCAAGTTACAACAGATTGGATGTTCATTGAAAGGAGATAAATCGTTCATTCAATCGATCTCACATATTATAAAATAATAGATACTGACGTACAGACAAATTATAACGGGAGTGCTTCAGAAAATGATCGTATTGATGATGAGGACCCAGAGGAACTTAGAGTTTAGGAATTAATATAAATATATACATATAATTTGTAAGACCTTTTGTACTTTGGATAAAAATAAACTGTTGACTAAAAGTTTACTTGCACATGCTTTCTTCCTTATTCGTAACACACTAGGTTTGGAAGAAAGACTAATCTAAGAACCACCAATATCGTTAATGGGTGACTATTATTATGTATTTACAAATGTTAGTTGCATAAATCTGCAATTACATAGTTTACTTGCAAAACTCTGTATTTTCAAATTTTTCTTTTTTTCCTAGCAAACACAATAACTTTCTAAGAAAAAATTCATTATATTTTACCTAATACAGCATTTATCTATCATAAAAAAGTGCCATTTATTAAATCTAAGGTTTTTTGCAAAATATACCAGTTTTTTGCAAATAACTCAGTTTGACTTATAGGGTAAATACAAAGTTTTGCATCTTGCGGACTCAAATACATTCAGACAACTGAAAAACTTACAATGCAACCGTAACCATAATAAAGAGATTCACAAAAAAATGCTACGACAAAAATCTGAAACCAAAAAATTAAACTCTAGATATTAGATACATGGCAAGGGTAGATACAATTGTATGAATAAATTCTTTTCATATTCAAAGAACAATTAACGTGCTAAATTTTAAACATATCCTCTTTACCCTAAACATCCAAACAGGTTTTGTATTATCCTTGATATAAATTTAACAAAAAAATGTTACAGTTAAAACAAAAAACAATAGCGATCAAAAGTAGCACACCCAAAAATTTACATAATATTAATAAAGTCAGTGGGTGAGATTAGTATAAAAGTCAAAACGTTTTTGAGAAGAGTATCATTTGTTTTATAGACAAATCAAACCAACTCTCAAAATGTTCAAATTCGTAAGTAATATTTTTATTTTTATAGATTAAAGTTATTATGAGTAATCAATTTATAATTAAACTAATTCAAATTAAAGAATATAGTTTTCATACTCTAACTGCAGTCCGTTTTCGCATGGATCTTATGTTATACAATGTCCATCATTTATCGGTGTTTTGTCATTGTTTAGTCTTCCCTATTTTTAATGAGTGGATTATTGTATTATTCTTTCTAAAAAAAAATTTCTGAGAATCGATTTTCTTTCTATTCTTTCTGATAGCTTTTCTGCCTTTAAAAACTTTAAGGTTTTTCCTGTGTAAAATCTCCTACTAAATTTGAAAAATATTTTTCAAAAAATATATATTTATTATTCTGGAGCTATTTTCTTGTGGAATGTATTACTTATTTAAATATTTCTTTTAATGGGAATTAAAGATAGTACAAAATATTGATTAAAAATACTCTTTATTTTAAGAAAATTTTAGCAATGCCGAAATTTCAAAGCTATTGTGCTTCCCTGCACTGTTAAGTCCCTGCGGTTAATGTGAGTATCGTAAAGTTCTATTTTTCATTAGAAGAGGTTTTTACCATCTCAATATCGTAAGTCTAATTTCTTTTTTTAAGACTTTATTTGGCACAATGGAGAAAAATAACATCAAAGAAAATCAGTTTCATTCGAAACGAAAATTGCAATTTTAGATCGCTTAGGAAAAGGAGACGGATCTACGGCAATTGGAAAACATTTTAATTTATTGCCGATTTTGCTGATTGATTCCAATACAGATTTTGGATATTTTGTCTAAAAAAGTCCAATTTTCTTTAGTGTGTTTGTCATTGTTTGTTGTTTTATGATACTTAAAGCTTTCTGATAGCCTAGTTATGGCTATCAGAAATTTTTGGCTGATGAATTGCACACACAGTATATGGATTTTCTAGTATTAATTTTGTTATTAAATATAAATTGGGTTTTACCGCTAACTTCTTTATTTTTGAATATATTCTATTCCCAATTAATTGTACACGTTGGCCTTAATTGGTGAAACTAGAAAGGTAGATTTGAGCCATTCAGATGATATTTCTCATGAACCATACATTATGATAAACAGCCGATATAGATGATCTCAACATAAATGTTATATTCCCCTGGCGTCTTTCAGTTTTTTTTTTATTTATTTAGATGGCATTTTCAATTTCTAATACCAGAACAGATAGTCCCGAAATATTGCTAAAATCAATTAGAATTCGTACAGTTGGTTGGTCTTTGAGAAACATAGTTTTAATATATTTTTCCCAGGCCATACGAAATTCATCACTGTGTATTAATATTTTGTTGGGTTGTCAAATCAAAAAGTTTTTTTCTCGAATCGTCCTGTAATCAGCACGCCCGCGCGTGCGCGTGAGTCATATAATATGTAGTTTTGACTGTCATTGATTACATTCTGATTTTGTCCTATACCTGTAAAATAACCAGACTTTTTATAATTTTAATCTAACAATTAATTTTTAACATGTGTCCGTTATCGTATGGTAATTCATGAAACAATAAGCGCATCAATAAATTGGATGCACATTAACGGTGGACGAATACCTCCAATCATAGGTGTCGACATGTGTGTGACCTTTTGTTGCAAAATCTAGATCCATACATTTCAAATATTATTTTATGTGTTTCCATTTTATAACGAATTCACTTTGAGTTGTGGAAGACGTGAAAATATTCTAAATATTATTTATAATATAATAGGTATATATATGAATATATTTAACTTGTTTAGTCTTAGTTTATATTTCTTGAAGCATCTTTTTTGGGAATAAGTTCTTTTAAAATTAGATACTGTTAAAAGCTTTTTATTTATTCATGAGTTGACGATTCGATAAGTAATCCATGTCTTTATCAAAACTTTGGCATAAAACGTAAGTTAGTTAATTTGGGGTGAAATCCAATAAGTAGAAATTAAGTTATATATAATAGATAAACACAACTTTACACAAAAACAGTTCAACATTTAAAAAAATCTTAGTTGTGGTTGATTCTACTGTCAACGTATCAATTGATAATAAAAGTTTGTTTATTGATATATGAAAAGTTAAATTTTTCTCGGGATTACTTCTTGAATAATGGAAACATTTACTTAAGTTAGGAAAGTTGAGAAGTTTCTTTAACATTATTTTTTTTTTCAGTTCGTTTTCTTGTTCGCCGTCTTGGCTGTAGCTTTCGCCGCACCAAAGGCCCAACCAGTACCACAAGTGTTGGCTGCTTACAGCGCACCAGCTGTGGTTAGCAGCTACTCATACCCATACGCAGCTGCTGGTTATTCAGCTCCAGTTGCTTACCCCGGATATGGATCTTTGGCTTACACTGCACCATTGGCTTACTATTAATTGAATTGAGGATTTTGACCTGGACGTCTTTATGTTAAATGAAAATGGATTATTCTTTTAGTTTAAAAATAATAAATGTTTTAAATATAATTGGTTTTATTTTATATTATTAAAACAAACCTTCTAAAGGTTTGTTTGCATCAAAGACCACACATATTGGAAAATCATGATCTGTTCCTTGCTCGGAATTTCCAGTTGGCAACACCAATCTTCGCTGCATATTGTGTTACCCCATCTATCCACCTCAGCTCACAACCTCTTGGTTTGCCCCCTCTTTTTATTCTCACTGGTTGTACTGTTAAAATCGTTGGGAAGTAGCGCTGCTGACTGGTGCTCGAAGTTACCTGATTCTCCTAATCGATGTGTTTACTTTTTATAACCGCAAGGCTTCTTTCCATGTTGTAGGAAGCCTTTGAGCATCATCTCTTTGGTTTAGACTGTTGGGATTTTTTTTCTATTTCTATTGATTCTCTGATCTCGCGTTTTCTTTTAATTTCGATGTTAGCTAGCATCGTAGTTTGGTTTAGGTTTATTATATTAGTTTCTTTCAGCAAAAGTTTGCTGAAAGCCATATATTATGGGATTGAAGCATAAATTAGTCAAATTTTGGGTAGGTGATGCGGCAGTAGACATTGTGGCGGAATGTGGAGGAATATTTTGTAAAGAAACTACTACCGTTGTTATAAAGTGCAGACCATTCAAGAAATATTTTCTGATGATCATTATAAACGAATGGAATTCTGTGAAATGATGAAGAACGGTTATGATACAGACGAGTCCTTATACACAATTCATGAGAAACATAATCATTAAGTGTACAATATTGGTTTTTTGGTAAAAAAACAAAATAGCGTACACAAAACCTTTAAACACAAATAAAAACATAAACATATAAAACATAGCTACTATAAAAACCCGGAATAAAATACTTATATCCAACAAGATTAATGCTATATGCCCAACAAAGATCTATAAACGAAGATGTTGAAGAAGAATGAAATCAAAAGGAAAAGACAGTTAAGATTTTATTTCACGTATAGGGAGCTTGCGCATCCGTTTATACGTATTTCAGCCCAATAGGCATCATCAGAACGGCTTTCGCAAACGCTCTGAACGTGAAATAAATCTTTTCTGTCTTAGGAAGCAACTCTAACATGGCTTCGTATAGACGCAATGTAGCGACATCTAATAATAAAATCGTAGACTAATTTTCGAAACCAAATTCAAGAATTCCGCTTTAATCTGTGCCTTCTAAGAACTGCAAGGCAAAACAGACGTTGATAAAGATGTTAAGAAGAGATGTTAAGAATGAAATCATCTGAAAAAGATTATATACTCTATATGCTCCTAATACACAATCCCTCCACACATTATCCTTACCGACGAAGACTTTCTGGCAGTAGACATACACCTCAACAATAACACAACATTGAAAGTAGTCTTTTATTACAAACACCCTGACCAACCCCGCATAAATGTTGCTTGAATATTACTCTAGCCTCAATATGGCCATCATCCTCGGAAACTTTAACGCCAGGACACACAATTTGCCGACACAGTCACAAACCGTGCAGACAACCTCCTATCTGATCTCCTTCTAGAATTACCCATACTTTGCATCACAAACCGTGAACCGACGTTTATGAATCACGTCCTCCGTTGATCATGTCATAAATATGGTCGTTTGATGTGGTATTCTTGATGACAAGTGTATCATGTGAGATTCATTCACGTCAGATCACCGACCCATTCTAGTTAAAGAACAGGTACTTAACCAAAACTAACCTCAAAATCACATTCATACAAAAAAAGACTACAATCAAGCCGACTGGAACTATTTTAGACAAAAAAACTTACTATGGTTTAAAAACTTCTTGTGTAAAATGTTATAAATTTATTAAAAATTTTAAAAATATCCAAAAAGTTTCAGAGCGTTATCAGTCCTTACGGATCATCTTCAGTGGAAACCCTAGAAATAAGTATAACCATGTTAAAAATTAAAGTAAATAGGTAAAATTTTGGCGGCTGAGTGTAATATGTGGTAAATACTTAGGTCTATATAGTAATTGAAACCAGCCACATAACGAGGTCAGATGACCTTTTAATTACATAATTAACTAATCAATTTTATAATAATTCTGACACTAGGTCGATGTTAAATAAAGGATTTTCAGTTTTAATTGAATTCCTTTAAATCGGTCCTCCAAGAACTGATAAAGTAAGCAATTAATACTTTAGTCCCCAATAGTGTTATAAACCCCATTAGACCACCACTTTCACCTCATTTAATCGATAAAATTAAACCTAAAAGACGTTTCCTACCGTCAATTCTTACCAACTCCTTTCTCGTCAACAATTACCACCGAACACCACCACCAGTGACGAACGACGAAAATATTGCCCCCCAAAAAAATACACATCACGTTCTGAAGAGGTGATAAAGTCACCTAAAACAGGACCCACCAACAAACCAATCGAAGTACACTCAACTCAAATCCTAGATACAATGGAAGAAGGAGCAATTCAGATTAGGTTATCGCTCCAGAGGAATAACTAGCAGCCTCTGAGTGCTCCGAAGACGCTTTTTTCGCTTTCTCTATAAAAATAATATTATATACATATATAGTACTTGTTCTTTTCAGAACTACATGCATTTGCTTCGTATATTTTTTAGAATGATATTTTATACTTTAAATAAAGTTAATTTACATCGGTACGTTTAATTATCTGCATTGATTTTTCATTTCTTGATCTATAGAATATGGATACCACAAATGCTAAGAGGTCATCACGGGGTGACCTACCAGAGGATTCAATTTAGGACAGAGCAACTGGCGAGGATACCAGTAGTCCTTCAGATCCTCCCAGCGACAAGAATTGGACGATCTCTTGACACAAATGAAAAACCGCAGCTACAGAATAACATTAATATGAAGCTGCTGAAATCGGAGGAAATCTTTAAAACTACAACTTCTTATTTTAATAACATTTATTGAAAACAAGACAAACTCCACAGGAATGAGCAATTACTAAAGCTAAATCACTAAAAAAAGGTAGAAGAACAGAACAAACAATTACAGAGGTATTAACTTATTTAATACAGGTTATAAACTATTTGAACGAATAATAGCATCATGTACAAAAACAATAACTGAATCCTTTCTTGAGAAAAAGCCAAATGGGTTCCGAGAGAGTCGCTTATGAATAGACGCTATATTCACGATTTAACAGATAGTTGAAAAACGCTGTAAATGTAACCTATAAATTCGTATTTCATTTGTAGATTTCACGAAAGCTTTCGATAGAGTCATACGTAATAAACTGTAATTTTAGAAAATAAAGATTCTCCAAAACATCTAATCAATTTGTGAGATTATATAGGCACACCGCTATATCTATTGACAATAGTTCTGACGAAGTAACAAGATCAATCCTAACAAATTAAAAAGTGCGAAAAAGATGCTAATATTTTTATCTATATATTGAGATAACTTGATTAGAACATAGAAAGCAAAAGCACAGAAGAGAATTATTCTCTATTCAAAAACCTCAATTAATATTCAAATTTTCGGTGACGATCACTCAGGTCTTATAACATAGGAAGATGACCTAGAAAAAGCCATACACCTTATATACCTTGATGTCAAAAAAATACAACTGCGAAATTTCCAAAACCAAAACAAAAGTCATGGCCTTTCACCGCAAGGAAACTGTCAGATCTAAAGATGTAAAGATCAGTAGTTAAGATGTAAAGAGCAAAGAATTTCTGACAATCTCATCTCAGAAAACAAAAACAATAGTAGTCAGTAAAGAACCAACTAGATGTAAAATAGAAATTAATGTCATCAGTATTAAACAAGTAATGGAAATAAAATACCTGGGAATTACACCATTATGGAGACCTTGACAAAGAAGTGAGAGATCAAGTACAAAAAGCAAATGGCAGGATGTCTTAATAACACTATATGGTGAAACATACACATTAACACTGAGATGAAGTCAAGAATTTATTAAGCCATTGTAAGATCAATAATTTGGATTGGAATCCAAAGGGAATAAAAATAGATGGAGAATATCTAAACAACTTACGTTTCGCCGATGATATACTTATAATAGCTGAAGATCTAGGTATGGCAAGAGAGATGGTACAGGAACTCGTTGTGGCTACAGAAAGTGTAGGTTTAAATATAAATATCTCGAAAACAAAAATCATGACCAATTTGGTAACCAACCAGAACATCGGTATTGGTGGGAAAGAAATAGAACTCGTAGATAGATATAAATACCTGGGACATGAAATTATGATTGGCAGGGATAACCAGACTCATGAACTGAAGAGAAGAATCGGCCTTGGGTGGGCATCATTTGGAAAACTGAGAGAAACTTTTAAAAGTGAGCTGCCCACATGCCTAAAGAGAAAGGTATTTGATCAGTGCGTCCTCCCAATCTTGACGTACGGAGCAGAAACACTTACCTTAACAAAAGCAGCAGCTGCCAAACTGAAGTCACGCAGAGAAGAATGGAGCGGTCCATGTTAGGAATAACTCTGCGAGACAGAATAACCAACGAAGACATCAGGAGAAGAACCGGAGTGACTGACATCATCGAGAAGATAGCCAGACTAAAATGGAGATGGGCAGGACACATAGCCAGAATGACAGATGGGCGATGAACAAAGAGGTTATTGGAATGGAGGCCAAGAGAAGACAAGAGAAGCGTCGGTCGACCACCTACAAGATGGACTGGCGATTTGATGGCGGCACAAGATAGACGGGGTTGGAAACATGAGGAAGAGGCATATGTTCAGTAGAGGACTCTTGAGGCTGGATGATGAAGATCAATAATGACATATGCCTTAGAAACCCAACACAGTCATAAGTTAAAGGCTACTGAAAACGGCAGAGATGAGAGTACTGAGAAGAATTACAGGCAGAAGTGAAGACATTAGAAGGAAATGTAACGTACAGTGTATAAATAAATGGACACAAAATAGAAAAAAAGAATGAAATAACCACATAAGCAGAATGGAGGAGACCCGTGTCGTCAAAATAGCAAGAGATAAGTCACCAATCGGCAGAAGAAGTATCGGACGACCGCGCAAAAGATGGAGTGATAACCTTCCATAGAGGTATTAATCCGCCAATGAACAAGCAGAATTATTTATAAAGAGGAAGAAGAAGAAGAAAACTTAAGATGTAACATATCATACGGTATTGAACGTGACAAAAAATAAGCTAGAGAGCTAAGTCCTATAGAATCTGCGACACAATAAAAAAAATTGCTAGGTAATAAATGTAGAAGAGATATCCAATTTAAATGTTATAAGACAATAACCGTACCAACACGACTCTATCAACTAGTACTCCCATGAAGATAAAAAAAGTGAAGACCACATACCAAAAATAGCCACAAAATACCACCTACGAGAAATGCGCTGCATATGACTCCCCCGAAAAAGATAGGCAGTTGATCCGGAACAAGCAGTAAGGCCTGATTCGTTAAGAACACGGTTTAAAAAGCCCCTTAAAACCAAATTTTATTTAGCTGAGGAAACGGCAGTTTCTATTATTTAGATATACCACGCAAGAATAAATATTATCTTAATTACTTCTCGATCTCAACTTTAAAACCTCCAATAACTATAAAACACCTACGTTAGTAATTTTCTTGAACAAATCTAATTAATGATAAACCAAAGCTCACAACTGTAATCCAACATCATATTTAGTATATTAAATGTCAAGCAATTTGTTTACATCCTTGGAGTCACACTAAAAAAACTGTAACATTATTGACAAAACGGATTAGAATGTATTCATTATCATTTAAAATTCATATCAAACGCATGAGTGGGTTGACTTTGATATAAAAGCTCTGGTCTCTCGTCGAATAAGTATTATTTGTCTTTGTGATAAATCAAATCAAGAGTCCAAAATGTTCAAAATTGTAAGTTTATTATAATAGGTAGTTTAAAGTCTTTGTAGTTTTTCCTATTTTTCTGAATTATCTTCTATATGTTAAAAGTGTTCTTTTGTTATCGCTTCCTACTAAAAGGCCTGTATTTTGACTTTTCTTTGGTACTTTTCAGTCGTCCCAACTTATTTTTAGAGTAAACTTCTTGGAGTACTATTTTGAAGATTATTTTCTCGTTTTCCGCTACATTTATATCATCTGCATTCCACATTATTTATAAATCTTTCGCAATAAACATCCTTTATATATGAAAATTTTTTTATTATCTGATGAAGCGATAATACCGTTGAAAATAAGTCACCTGGCCTCACCTCCTTTTTTCTTTTGCAATATTGATTGTTACTTGGGAGTCTCCAATTGTTACAAGTATTATTCTTTTTCAGTTTCTTTATTATTTTAATATTTTGTAGTATATTTTTTTTAACTTGTGAAACGCCTTTTGATAATCAGGGAATAGGAAATGTATCATTGTGTCGTATTCATCCGTATTTTCCGCAATCAGCTTTAATATATGAATGGAGTCTACCATTGAGTTTTCTCATTTATCCTTGTATATTTGAAGTTTTTTTCTCTCTAGGTCAGTCGTTACTTAATATGTTACATTCAGTAAATTGGTGCCTTGGTATTTTTTTGATAATCTTTGGTTACCTTGTTTCGTCATGATTACTACCGTTCTCATCTTTAATGCTTTTAACATGGTTTCTTCTATCCATATTGTTAGTATAAGTTCATAAATATTTTTTTAGCGCCTCACTCCCACATTCCCACAGTTTAAGTTCTTCACATATACAAACACATCCTGTTGGTTTTTAATTTTGTTTATAATTAATATTCATATAATTTAATTTCTCCTAGCTTAGTATTCTTTTGTGGGCATCAACTTGGAACATAGAAACGGAAGTAACTCCTTTTTGTTAGGTATCAGTTTCTTTAGTTATTTGAAATATTTCTTCCATTGTTCCATGTTCTCTATTTTTCTTTCGTTTCGTACTTATTTGCTTCTTGTATATAGAGTTTCGGTCTTCTAAAGCATTAATGTTAGTATTATTAATATTTTTATGTATACTTTGGTTCTTTAATTTTTTATTTATACAATATTTCCGATGGTATTTAATGAAGAAAATTCCTAGTACATTTAGTTTCCAATTTTTATTATTAAAATTATCTATTTTACCTCCATACAATTCATTTTCTATAATATTTATTTTTAGATTTACTACCAACTATAAAAATGTACCTTTTTTATTTTTAGTTCGCTTTCTTGTTCGCTGTTCTGGCTGTAGCTTTCGCCGCACCAAAGGCCGAACCAATTCCACAAGTTTTGGCAGCTTACAGCGCACCAGCTGTGGTTAGCAGTTACTCATACCCATACGCTGCTGCCGGTTATGCTGCTCCAGTTGCTTACTCTGGATATGGTTCTTTGGCTTATTCTGCCCCATTAGCTTATTATTAATTTGATGAATAATTTTGACCTGCCATGTATATACGAAGAAAATTAAAATATAGTTAATTCTAAATAAATCCCTTTTTTGAATATTGCTTTTGTTTATTTTAATTTAACTAACAAAATTATAAGTTTATGATTAAAATCAAGGTACATTAAGATTTTTATCGTAAAAAATAAGATAGTGATGCTGTGGTTTGTTTCAATTGCATAAGAAATTACTACCCATATATTTGTGCTAGGAAATCGGATGCAATGAAAGCAAATACAGTAAAATGTGGTTAATGTGCAAAAAGTGAGGTTAACTCAGCAGTAATTGAAATATCATCATGAAAACCCAACGAAATCACCGACTTTCCAAAATAATTTCAGAAGATTCAGGAGGCTATGGCTTTCTAGGAAATAAATTTGATTCTCTCATGTTCTCTCTTAAAACTAATTGCACTACAAGAACGGCGAGATATGACATCAAGGCAAAAACGTTATTCGTATGGCGTCAATATTACAAGAACACTTAAACAAACTAGTAAATTGGTCCCTGAGTACCGGTTTTAGGTTTTGCTCTAATAAAACCAAATGTATAATATTTTCTAAAAAGACATATCGAGGATAAACCGAACATAATGCTTATAAACCAAAATACGAAATTAAATTTCTAGGAGTGATATTTGATCAACGTATCCAGCAGTTATTTCTTTTATGTCGAAATCGCCTTAACTTGTTAAAATACCTAGCTCACAAAACTTGGGGTGCCGACGGTAAAACACTACTCCTCTTATACATATCCTGAATTCGTTCCAAAATTGATTACGGATGTGTTGCATATGCATCTGCCAGCACAACAACGTTAAAACCTTTGGATACGTTACATAACACCACCCTAAGTATATTACTTGGAGCATACAGAACAACTCCGATAAATAGCAATCAAGCTGAAAAAGGTCAACACACGCCAGAGCTTATTAGGCAGTTATTAACCCCTAATTACACTTCTAGCATGACTGTAAATTAAAGAATTCCAATAAGTAACATTTGAGACATATCCATGGCTAATGACTATTCAAAGTTCAATCTTTCATATTCCCGTAGAATTTATCATACAATAAACCTACTTAACTGGAAGTAATTTTCACCCTTATTTCACCCATCAATACAAAAATATATCTTCATGTTCACCTTGGATTATAAAAATTCCAACAGTCAATTGCAGTCTATTACAATATCAAACAAATAGCAACAACCCAAGTCTTATCATACAACTCTTCAGAGATCTAATTAACTCCCATTCCGATTACACAGTATACTATACAAACGCGTCTAAAACTAAAACTAGAGTCAAAGTGGCAATAATTAAAAGCACAGAGATTCTCAAACATATAATTCCAGATACTGCAACTATATTAACAGAAGAACTCCATGCAAGCGATATTGTACGCAAATGCAAATAAGATGAACAAAATATTAATCGTGACCGATTCTATATCATCACTACAAATAATCAGGAAAATATACACATAGCATCCATTAGCTTTACTAATAAAGGAAAAACTAAATAAATTGCATATTGAAGATACAAGCATCATGTTTCTCTGGGCCCCATCACATCTTGGAATAGCAGGTAACGAAGCAGCAGACAAAAATGCCAAAGAAGCTATAAACGACAATAGTATCCCTATATCACCCCAATCTATAAGTTTGGATCTATAAAGCTACCTCATAAAGCACCTGTTCGAGAACTAAAACAATAAATGGAAATCCACACCATCAAAGCTTCAGGAGACAAAAAATAAGATTGGACCACGGCAACCAGCCGCGGTATCCAGACGAAAGTAATTAATTATTTCCCGTTTACGACTTGGACATACTCAGTTTTCTCAAGAACATGGACGCCCAATTTGTAATAAGTGCGGTTCATCCCTTACAGTACAACGTGATACTCGTTTTATATTATTTCGATCGACTGCTTAGATGGTATACAGTATCGGCTATGACATTTTGTCATAAATTTGGTCTCCGTAGGATTGATCCTAAGCCCAAAACGTTTATTAGTGGTTTCAATCCATCTAATGTATTTTGCAAAACATTTAAGGTGGGTGCTAGAGTTGCCGTATCGTCAGCATATCGTATATTTTCTATTGGAATTTCATATCTTGTAATATCTCTACCATCTCCTTCGAGAAGCGTTTGGAATATCTTTTCCACGTACATAATAAAAAAGACTGGAGAAAGTACGCGGACCTGACGTACTCCTTTACATATATTAAGAGTATCCGTGGATAGGACTCTTTTTTTCTGCCTTGCATTTTTGACGCACAAACATCTATTATTTCTTCGTTAAAATATATTTCTCTCCTTCATTGGTAATTTTAATGACAATTTCATCTTACTTCAGTAGTTTTTAATCTCAAATCGACCAAAAAGGGCGAAATAAACTATATTAGTAAATCATATACAGATCATATTATAAACTAAAACAACTGCTATAAAATAAAACAATGAGCAAATACGAATATGCATGCAGCTGATGAATGCTTACGATTCAGTATCGACATTACAACCATTGTGTGTTCATTAAAATCAGAAAAAAAATCGTGGGGAACTATAATATAAGACAGGATATTTTGCAGATATATTTATGTCTCCAGAACTATTTAAAATATACTTGAAAATCACACTAAAAGTATCGAAGTAAAATGAATAAAATTGGGATACCAGTAATAAAAAAACACCTAAACATATTATACTTTGCAGCTGATTATCTATTGTACAAAACTTTGATGAAAAACTGAGTTATTTATAAGAAGAATACACAAAAGGAGGTCTCCCGAAAATAGAATACCTCACAATAATAGAAAAAGATATAGAAGATTTACCACAATAAAGATGAAGTACATCGCTGTAACAAAAGAGCTAAATACAAGAATTTTGCGTTTGTACGAGGGTCATTCGTAAAAAAGGTTTTCTATGCCGGACGAAATCTGGCTGCACTCTCCCTCTCTCTCACCCACCACTAATAGCTCCCTGCATTGCTTAGTGCCGACCTAGCAGTCTGCGAAGATGGAGCTTTCGATCGCTGTTACCGCCATATGCGAACTTGGGGCTGTGATACGTTTGTTAAATACAAAACGGATTTCACCTATTGACATTAATCGTCAGTTAATCGAAGTTTATGGAAAAAGGGCATATCTGTTTAACATATTTTATCAAATGATATAGAGAATTCAGTAAAGGCCAAACGGAAATTTAGGACAAAGATCGGAGCGGAAGGCTCTCACCTTCAGACGAAATTGTGGAAAAAGTTAAACGAATATTACTTAAAGATCAGAGGTTTACTATTAACGACCTTGCTTTACTTATTCCTGAGACTTCCCACACCACAATTCAGGTTAAGTGGTATAAGGCTTTTCCATGACAACGCTCGACCTCATGTTTCACAGCAAACTGAACAACTGCAAGAGATTTTCACTGAATTGTTGTACCCCACCCGCCCTATAGTCCGTACCTAGCACTAAGTGATTATCACTTATTCACAAAATTAAAGGAACACTTGGGTGTCTTACGCTTCAGTACCAATGAATAAGTCAAGGAAGAGATCACTCGATTCCTCAATGGATTGACAGCCCGGAAGCCCTGAAGAAGACATCAAAGAGGATGTCGAAAGCTCGGCGCAATGATAATCGACGCAGTTTAACCCGGAAGACTGTTGAGTCTTTATACTTTATACCTAATATTCCTGTAATAGTATTAATCTTAGCTCTAAGTTTATTATATATATATATATATATATATATATATATATATATATATACAACATTCGTTTCAAGGATTATGAGTGTAGAAAATTTATAATATTAAATAAAAGAAATAAAAGAAAGATATGCAAAATTTAATTTAAACTGTAAAACTAAAAAGCAGCAGTTTATATTACTCAGATATACCTTGTCATAATCAAGATAAACTTAATTACTTGTGAATCTGTTAGTTAAACTTACGTTAATTACAAAACACCCACATTGCTAATTTTCTTAAGCAAATATATTTAATGGTGTTAAAAAGCTCACAATAATTCTATTCCAACTTTACAACTAATATTTTTAAAATGTCAAGTAACATGTTTACATCCTTGAAGTAACACCGAAAAAATCTGTAACAGTAGAGAAAAAAATTTTAAGAAAAAAGTATTTATTCAGTATGATTTAACTCATATCAAATGCATGAGTGGGTTGACTGTGATATAAAAGGACTGGTTTCTCTGGGACTAAGCATCATTTGTCTCTGTGATAAATCAAACAATCAGTTAAAAATGTTCAAAATTGTAAGTTAATTGTAATGTGCTTTAAAATCAATTAATCTAATTATATGTTACTAATTTTTTCATCAATTTAAATAAACACGGTAGTCATCATACACTTTCTCTACTCTTTCTCAATATGTAATATTCGATTTTTTTACTTGGACTAAGTCGTTATAATTTATTTTTCTATTTTATGGATGCATCCGTCACCTTACTTCGTCTTTGCTTGATATTTTCGGTCTTTCTATTTTTCTCCCAAACAGTTTTAGCTGATTTTCTTCTATTGTTGTAAGAGCGTTTGTGTTAGAAGACTTACAACTTTGTGTTTAGATATTTTTTTTTATTTTTTAGTTTCTTTAGATTGCACTGTTCCACGTCTAAATTTTCTTTTCATTTTCTCTTTTTATTCTTTCTTTAATTTTGGCTTTCATACTTGTACATTTGCCAGCACAAAGCAGTTTAATTTTTTCACTCCACGGGACAACCTAAAAAGTTACCTCGGATGACAAACCCTGAATGGGTATGGTAAGAATAAAATAAGGAAAAGAAGAGTTTTAGGTTCATTTTTTAGAAACATATGTTTTATTTATATGCTAATCTTACTAACACTTAAAAATTTATTTAAAACTTCTATTTGCTTTGGTTAATATTTTGTAATATAGCTTTGATGTTAGATGTGTAGCCGCTCCCGCAGCTTGTAGCGGATTATGTGTAAGAATTTTCGGCAGATATCGAGAACAGTTTTTTTATTAAATCTTGCTTAAGTACTTTTGCTCTTAGAGCATCTTCAGGGGCATTTTGTCAAAAATTGTTGGCTATCCAGCACATCAAGCAACGCCAACAATTTTTTACGAAAAGTCCCTGAAGATGCTCTGAGAGCGAAAGTACTTGGGCAAGATTTAATAAAAAACTGTGCTCGATTTTTGCCTTTTATTTGTAAAATTTATATATTCGAGCAATCAACCATTTATGATTATATATATCGCATAATTTCACATTTTATTAATTGTCCAATAAAGGAAAATGTGATCCAAAACTTTTTCCTGTCTGCACTCGGTGTAGGATGTGTTGGTTCGATATAAATGTTTTCAAATATGCCTTGCCCTGTTAGCATTTTTATTCATCATCATCATCATCAGTAGCTCGACAACCCTTTCTGGGTCCTGGCTTGTTCTAGGATTTTCCGCCATTCTGTTCTGTTCCTTGTTTTTGTTTTTCCAGTTGGTAATCTTAAGTGTTTTCAGATCTTGTTCCACTTGTTCCATGTATCTAAGTTTGGGTCTTCCCTTTGACCTTCTTTCTACTGGTGTTTGCCTCATAATATGTTTTGGTGTTTCAGTCTCCAATATTCGTTCAACATGGCCCATCCAGCGCAGACGTCCGATCTTTATGTCCATATGTCATTTTCCTTTACCCCCTTATATATGTGTCTAAGGATTTTTCGTTCAAATGTGCCTAATAGGTTTTCATCGCTTTTCGACAGTGTCCATGTCTCTGATCCATATACAAGGGCCGGTCTTATCAGGGTCTTGTATATTTTGCATTTGGTTTTTCTTGTGATGTTGTTAGATCTTAGATGTTTAATTAGTCGATTATATGTTTTATTAGCGATATGTAATCTTCTCTTAACTTCTTCACTGACATTGTTATCTGCGGTAACTAGTGAGCCTAGGTATGTAAAATTTTTCACATATCTCTTTATCTCTCTTTCGCTTCTAGCTATGATATTAACATCATCTGCAAATGCCAATATTTGTACACTTTTTGTTATTATTGTTGCTCTGGTGTTGACTTTTGACACCCTAATTATTTTCTCTAATGTGATGTTGAATAGAATACAGGATAGGGCATCTCCCTGTCGTAGGCCCGTTCTGACATGAATTGTATCTGTTAGTTCGTTTTGAATTCGAATTTTGCTTTGTACTTTAAGTGTTTCTTTTATGATATCAATGAGTTGAGTTGGAATATTAAACTCTTTCAGTGCATGGATCAGAAATTCTCAATGGATGCTATCATAGGCACTCTCAAAGTCAATGAAAAGATGATGTGTGTCTATATTAAATTCACTAGTCTTTTCCAAGATTTGCCTCAAGACGAAGATCTGATTTATTGTGGACTTCTGCCTGCGGAAACCACATTGATATCCCCCAATTATTTGTTCCGCTTATGGTCTCAATCGATCATTCACAATATTTGACAGTATTTTATATGCCACAGTCAGTAGCGGTATTGCCCGGTAGTTTTTACATTGAAGCTGATCTCCCTTGTTATGTAGTGGAATAATTACTCCGGTATTCCAGTCTTGTGGCAGTTGTTTATTATTCCATATGTTCACTATTAGTTCGTGTATCGCATTCAATAGGGAGTCTCCACCTTCCTTTATTAATTCTGCGCTAATATTTTCTAATCCAGGTGACTTGTTGTTTTTCAGTCTGGTAACTGCTTCTTGCATTTCAGCCACTGAAGGGGGGGTTGTTTCTCTGCTATCCGTTTGATCCAGTATAATTTCATCATATAGTGAATCTTCGTTTTTTCAAACTTTTCTTTAAAGAATTCTGTCCATCTTTGTAGTATTTCACTCTGTTGAGTTACTATATCTCCTTCTTTGCCTCTACACATCATTGTTCTTGGTTTAAATTCTTTTTTACTTTTGTTAAGTTTTTGGTAGAATTTTCTGGTTTCTGATGGTTTATTTAGTTCTTCCATTTCCTGGAGTTCTTTTTCTATGTGTTCTCTTTTCTTTCTGCGATGTATTTTCTTCTCTTCCCTCCTTAGCATTCTATATTCCTCCTCTGCCTTTCGTGTTCTATGTCGTTGTTGTAGTCGTTGATATGCATTATTTTTCCTCTCTGTTATGTTACGACACTCTACATCGAACCACTGTCCTTCAATTGATTTGGGCTTTTTTTGTAGACCCAGGGTCTCTTTGGCCGCGTCTTGTATGATGTTTTTACACGCTTCCCATTCTCTGTTTATATCCTCGTGCTTTTGTCTGTTTTCTAGCCTTCCTTTTATATATTCTTTGTATTTTTGCTAGTTTTTTATTTCATATTTTTCAATTATGGATCCCTTTTCTTTTTTAATGTTTGAGATTCTGGCTCTTATTGTACTTTCCACTAGATAGTGATCCGAGTCTGCATTTGCCCCTCTTCTGCTGCATACGTTTATTACGTCTGAGTGATGTCTTGGGTCAATAATAACATGATCGATCATGTTTACTGTAACCCCATCTGGAGATCTCCACGTTCCCTGATGAATATTTTTTCGCTGGAAGCATGTGCTGGCAATGACCATGTTATGGGAAGTATTGTAGCTCTTTTCCTATTTTTACGTTGAGATCACCATAAATAATTTTTATTATTTTTAGCATTTTTTTTTATTATTAAAGCATTTTTATTATGTTTGTTAAATACTTTCTATCAATGTATAGAAACTTTTTAAATCATGGTATATTTGGGAATGATTATTGTGTTTTATCATACCGTTTTCCTTTCAATTGAATGGAGTTCTTCTAGGAATTGTTGTGATTTTCTTTGATTCTGATATGTCATTATAATTTACTTTTATATTTGCAGGGGCTTTTAGACCACATCCAGTTTTTGCGAGTTTATCTATATATTCTTTTTTCTTAATACCACTGAGTATGTCCTGCTATAGCTATTTGGAATAGTCTGGATATATATCTATGTTTTGAACCATTTTCTAATGTTTTTCTTCCTGGTTCTATTTTTCTTATCGTTATCAGTTATTGCTACAGCTCTTCTTGAGCCCTGACCTGCCTCAAAATATTCTCCCATCCTTCCCTGCCGAGTGTGTATGTTTTGAACCATTCTGCAAAGCATCCATATAGGTCGCATCTTTCTTCTTCGTACCGCCCTATTTAGCATGGTTATTTTAGCAGGATCACTTTCATCCACCCGCGTAACGTGGTGCACCGATCTAAAGCAGTTTATTTTGGTATTTTTCACAAATACAACACTCTCAATATTCTGTTATATGGACTTGCCCTGCAGTTGATAGCTGAGTCTATTTACGAATGTTTTTTAACCAAGACATCTGTTTTCTTCCTACACCTCTACGGGCTTTCTATTTTGCCTTTAAGAATCACTTGTAACCTAACCATAGCCATATAATACAAGATAGACTGACTGCTGGAATACTGTCACATTCCACCAGTGCGACAGAGAAAACTGACGCTAAACAGTCGCTGCATCTCTGTCTAATGAGCCGGGTTTATCAACCACATGATCTTGTTCTTGATCATTTAACGCAGGTGGTCAATAAACCTGGCAAATTAGAAAGAGATACAGGGACTGCTTTGCGTCAATTTTCTTTGTCGTACTCGGGGAACTGGCTGGTATTGCAACGATTAGTCTATCTTGTATTATATGTCTATGAACTTAACCTAACCTAACCTAACCTAACCTAGGATCATTACTCATTTCTTATAATATGGGCCTGATATTCTAATTTAGCCTATTAGATTGTATAAATGATCTCGCATTCCAGTAGTTTCGTATCTCACATTTACGTCATTTTTTTAAATGTTACTATTGTTCTCACCATCCATTTTTCTGGAATGGATTCTTCTGTCCATATGGTTTGTAATACATAAATATTTTTGTTATAGTCTGACTTCCATACTTTATAAGTACCATTCATAGCCAATCACATTCTGTATTTAGCTATGCTCTGGTCTATTTTTAAAGTTGTTTATAGTGATAGAAGGTAAGGATTATCTTCTGTATAAGTTGGTTCTTCGTATTCTTCTTTTTCTTTTTCGTCTGGTTATTTGCTATCAATATTTTGGTACAGTTACTCGAAGTATTTGTTTATTTTTAAATTTTAATAATAGGAAGATTAATTCCAAAACCATCAGCTGTATCTAAATGTAGTTTTACACTAGTATATAAGTAATAATATATATTTTTTATTTGTAGTTCGCTTTCTTGTTCGCCGTTTTGGCTGTAGCTTTCGCCGTTCCAAAGGCCCAACCAGTACCACAAGTGTTGGCTGCTTACAGCGCACCAGCTGTTGTTAGCAGTTACTCATACCCATACGCTGCTGCCAGTTATGCTGCTCCAGTTGCTTACTCTGGATATGGTTCTTTGGCTTATTCGGCCCCATTAGCTTATTATTGATTTGAAGAAAAATTTTGACCTAGCAATATAGATATGAAAAGAATTCAAATGTAATTAGTTTTTAATAAATCACTTTTTAAAATATTTGGCATGTTTATTTTATTTGGACTATCACTATTATCCCTTTATAGTTAAAGTGCCTGTCGGCAAACAATTTTATGATAATATACTCTGTGCAAACTTTGAGTATCGTATCATTAGGCCGAGTCTGACATGATTACCCTCTGCGATTTTTGTTGGTTCTGGTGCGTTTTCCTCTAATTTTGCAGAAAGATGTTGATTTTACAACATGCCGAAAGTTTATAGATATCTATTGCTATTCTTTTCAATTAAGTAACTTAAAAATTAAAAGCACAACCTCCTAAAAATGACAAGATAACATCTAGGTTAACATATTATTTTAATTATAATAAATTGTCTTTGTATTTCCATGTACCTAATGTCCCTAAATTTTAAATTTTAAAACTTTTACAACTATCACACCAGACATTGATAAACATAACTATAACAATTGATAAAAAAAATATATAAAAGTGAAGAAAAACATCTCATTACAGATAAATAAATATAATGCAATAGAAGAAATAAACTTTTCTAGGTTTGATTAAATGGATTCCTTGAGGAGGATGATGGTTTGTAAGATTAGCTTAGTTAATACAGCTTTCCTGTATCTGATATATTGTAGTTTTTACTTAACAAAAACTAACGTACTAAGGCCTGAGATGGGGCATATTTTGTAAGCGTTGAAACCGGTAGCCCAAAATTTAACATCAATAAAAACTACTTAAAATTGTGAAAATTGACTAATTTCCCGTATACTAGCTTAAAAATTTACTATCAATACGAAGAGGGCACAACCTCTTCGCATTCGCGGATGACCTCGCTATACTGTTAGTGGCCCGGGATGAGCCAGATCTTAAATACCGGGTTCGGAACGCAGGCGGCGTCGTAAAGAAATGGATGACGCAGCACGGGGCAGAGACAACCAAAGCCATCATTCTGGAAAAGGAACAGGCAAAGTGCGGAACTACAATGTGCGGGGGCATGTCTAATACCCAAGAAACACGTAACGTACCCAGGAGTGACGTTGTACCAGAATAGAAAATGGGGTGAGCATGTGCGAGAGGTGTTGTGGAGTGAATCGTTCACTACGTAGCACCAGTCTGGAACGGGGTGGTAGAGATAACGGCCTATAATAGGCTTGTGACACGAGCGGACAGAACAAATCTGTTGCAACTAACATGCGCCTACAGAATTGTGTCTGCGGCAGCCTTGTGGACTATCACTGAATGTGTTTCGTTGCATGTTTTGGCGGTGGAAAGAAAAGAGCTCTATAAAAGAAGAGAACCAACCTTACTATGGCCGAGAGAAGACAGGAAGTTGAAAGGTCAATGGAAAGATGGCAAGAAGAATGGAACAACACGGAGGATGGGGCCCAGTGGCGAAAGATGCTGATCCCGAACATAAGAGATTTGGTGGACTGTGGCCACTGGAATATTTCCTAATGCAGGTGCTCACAGGACACGGATGTCTTAGGGCCTACCTCTCCAAGTTCGGAAAGGCTGACACAGATAAATGCCTATACTGTGGACACTCAGACACTGTGACACATACGATGTTAGAGTACAACATATGGGTAGTAGAAAAGAACGAATGGAAAGAGAGACAGGTGTGAATTTTGTTACAGTGAGAGAAATGACTGAGAGAATGATTAAAAATAAAGGAGGTTAGACTAGTGAACCAACAGAAAAAGTAAGAGGAAAAGATACTAGAAGCTGAACGTAAAAAAGTGAGTCAGACTGTATGAGTTAGACTGTGTGAGTTAGACTGTGCGAGTCAGATTGTGGGGAAGGTGGAAATGTCCATTTCACAATGGGAGTGATGTCGTACTAGGAGCAATAAGGGTCTTCCACGCGCTACCTAGAACGAGACAGGGAGCCTCCTTGCTGACAGTCTGTGAATGAATGAAGGTACTGCTTCGGAAGTGATACCAGCCTTACAGCGGCCATTCCGCTTCCGGATCGCTGGATAACAGAGGAGGGTCTGGTTTAGCAGGTAGGCATTCGGAGTAGACTCGGCGACGGGAGATCATTTTAAAGTATCTCGGGAACTATCGCCGGGAGTACGAAGAATAAATCCTGCACTAAGGTCAGTCAGGCGACGTCCTGGACTTAGATGACTTTTGAAAATTCCAGACCCCCTCTATAAAGAGGAAAAAAAGCTTAAAAATTAGAAGAAAAATACGAAAATAAAATTGTCTGATGATAACGATAGGTCATTCAATGCGTCTGACGACTCAAACATGTTAAAATAACGACTGTAACGAAATTCATAGATAACCAGCTAATATTTCAGGATACTTTCTTAACAGCAGCAAAAAAAACTTTTCATATTGTCTGACGGAACTTGTTTTCCGATTTTTCTGGCTGACGGGCGAAAATGGTTAATTTATATGATCAAAATAGTAATTTACGTAACAAGTTCCGAAAGTGATAGTTTACGAGACGAGTAGGAAGTTTCCCGCGAGTCTCGTAAAATTACTTTTGGATCGTTTTAGGTACAATATTTTTCTGCAGCCGTTTTGTATGTTAAAAAGAAGATATGGATAAACTTTACTTATGAACTTTTATTAAACACTTTAAACACGAGAATTCAACATTTGAAAAATCTGAAAAAATTCAACATTAGAAAAATCTCAACTGGAATCATTACGTCTTCACTTTCACGGCTGATTTCCATTTCTTGGAATTGAAAAACGAAAAACTGAGCGAAAACACACGAATCTTAAATGACAAGCGTTGCCATAATAAAATACAAAGTTGACGTTATTGTCAAAGCCGTAGCCGTAGCTCTTTTCGGTACGAGTTGTGTAAAATGGAACTTTCGATTTACCGATCATACCGAAAGTTTTATTTTCGGGACGACTGCAGAAAAACATTATTAATTTGCGTTTTTTCCAAACATTTTTTGTTTGTAAATGAAATCAGGTCTATTTTATAGAAGATAAATAAAGTAAATTTTATATTTATTTTTCTATCAAAAATGATACCTTGCGTTCATAAGTATCTGGTCCATATTTATTGATAACCAGCTCCTTTTTTTCATCATAGTTTTAAAAAATAAACAGAATCTAATGTTCTGATGTTTAATGTTGAAAATGATTCCATGGTAACTGGTAGCGATGAAGAAGATACTTTTGATAGTAGCGATGATGACAATAGCGAAGAGAGCGACAATAATTTGCATATTTATTTAATTTTGTAATTTTTTTTATTGAAAAAGTACAACAACTCTTATATTATCTAATTAATATTTTTTAATGCAATATTTAATATTTATTTATTCATATCCTAATATACCGTCCATTTTATTTATAATGTCATAAAAAAAATTATTGTAATATTTTTCTTGATTTCTCGAACCCAGAGATTAATTTTTTCGTGAATACATACAATAATTCCGTCAAAAATTCACCTCTGGGATTTTACATTTGTATTTCTTAGAGTGTAGATCATATTTGTATCTATTCGATTTGACTGGTCTGTTTACGTCCGTCCTTTTGATTTGTATCAACTTTATAATATTTATAATTCTAAACTTTCGTTGGTACATTTTCAGTATTCACCATTAATTGGAAGTTTGGCAAAGCGTACTTTTACGGTGTTGCCATTTAGTCTTTCCTTTTTGGCATCTTTACCTCGAACTTGATTGATAAAATATATAATTCTCTTTTCAAAATCCTCCAGCTCACGATAGTTTTTCGTTACATTTTTTTGTGTTCAGCAACAGCAAATTTTATTAGGCATATTTTTTTTTCTACTGGTTTTCTGAGATTAGTAATAATTTATTTTAGTTTGAATGTTTCTATTGCATCAATTGCTAAGCCTGACATTCTGGCTTAGAAATTGTCTGAACACTATTATTTTTTGTTTTTGTTTTTTTAAACTATTTTATCACTTCTTATATGTGTTTAATTTTTAATTAAAATGAAAAAAAAAGCAAATATTCTTTTCAAAACTATTTATTTATCTTAAATTTAATTGCCGAATCAATTTTCATTGCACACAAATCGAATATATCCTAATTAAATCAATAATAAGCTAGTGGTGCAGAATAAGCTAAAGAACCATATCCGGAGTAAGCAACCGGAGCAGAGTAACTAGCGGCGGCATATGGATATGAGTAGCTGCTGACAACTGCTGGTGCGCTGTAGGCAGCTAATACTTGTGGTACTGGTTGAGCCTTTGGTGCGGCGAAAGCTACAGCCAAAACGGCGAACAAGAAAGCGAACTAAAAATAAAATAAATATTAAAAATATGGAATGCAATTTTGCTGTGAATTATGTTATAAAGAGAATAGTTTTTATAAAGTTGTTTTTATATTTATTAAAAATTCATAGTAATGACAATCTTTTGGTCATTTTGAAATCAAGAAATGGACTAATATGTTGACAAACTATATGGCCAATCTGGTCTTAGAACGAGTATTCAAAAAGCGCGGCTGGCTAGATAAGAGAATTGGAATAAATGAAAAAGGAACGAAATAACCTAATATTTGCGATGATATTGTCGTAATAATATTGTAGTCTAAATAAAACATATAAAACAAAAGAGGAAACTGGGATAGACAGGGATAGATAAGCAAAAAAATAAGTGTATTTCAACGATTTCTGGTTTTTAATCAATTCATTCTTCTAATAGTAACATTTGATGGTACTATTGGATCAACATAAGATGAAAGGGTAACAAATATTGTACCAAAATTATTTTATGTAGAAAAAACACCCGAAATACACCACCAACATGGCATAAAAAGATTTCAGGATTAAATTGGATATAGAAAGTACACAAAAGTAACTACTTCAGTCATGAGGAAGGCTTATATACAATTTGATGAACGACAGAGAAGATAAAAGTGGATTTTGCGAAAAAATTAATCATAATTATGAAGAACCTAATAAAAAATGTAAAAAATATAAACTTAACTTCATCTAATATAGCACCTTGGCTATAATCTAATCTTAAAATGTATCAATACCCAAACATATATTAAAATATTAATTAGTTTACTATTGTGAAGTAGATCAAGCGGACTGGTAAAAGTGATAACAAAAGAATCGATAAATTTTAAAAAATGTGAGTTTCAGTCTAGAATATTTTTTTAGAAGTATTACTACTAAGTTATTGTTAATGATGTAAATAAACACATTGGAGAATATGTTTAAACGTTTTTTTATTAACAATTTACTTTTTGTGAAATAAATATTCAGACAAATTAAACGTGAAATAATTTAAATGTTAAATTCTGATAAATACTTACAATTTTGAACATTTTGAGACGTTGATTTGATATATCACAAAGATAAATGGTAACTCTTTCAAGGGAGAGCATTGCTTTTATATAAAAATTAGCCCACTTATATCCGCAATGTAAATTTCAAATGTGATCCAATAAATTCTAATGATTTTTTTGTTCATATTGTTACAGTTTTTTATTAATATTTCAAGGATGTTAACCAATTGATTGACATTCTGAAAATGGTTTTAATATTAATATTAGATCTCTGAAACAAAATAGCTGTAGCTATTTCTTTTAGAGGTTATTATGAAATGTTAGATGAAATTTAAAAAAATTGAAAGGCATTCATATTTTTTTTTTATTTTATTTTCTTTCTTAATTTCATGTTGCCAAAAATTTAAGTTAGGTATTATTATATCGTTTTCATGAACCTTCTCTAGGTTCAATAATCTCCTTTTTTCTAGAAATAGAATATATTCTTCTGGTCCAGATATAAAATCTTAAGTCGTAGATATGGCCGGGATCACTTTACTTAATGTATAAAATGACTCAGGAATGGAAGAAAATATTAAAAAATTAATCAAAGTATTATGAAAACTGTAAAGAAAAATACTACAATTTCAAATGTATACAAGAAGAATCCATGGATTATTGATAAGATCCAGAAATTAATGGAAGAAAAAGAAAAAGGAACTAGATAAAGATATGAACATATACCGGTATATATATCAAATATTTGAGTAAAATAAAGATGTATCAAAAATTATTATATAGATATTAAAAAATCATTAACATACATTTGATGTATACAACGAAGTCAAGGTAATATTAGAAAAATTTAAGGAAAAATTAATCTCTAGTAAGAGTTAGGAGAATCCCAACTGGACCTACTGGACCAGAATAAAAGAAGACATTGAAGCAGCAGCGAAAGATGAAATAGGAACAGAACAGAACAGAACAGAAATTTGTGCCCGTAAAAATCATTGGTTTGACGAAGAATGCAAGAATACAACAAAAGAAAAAAATGAAGCCTACAGAAAGATGCTTACCCGATGAACTAGAACAACTGTAGAGAATTACCAGTAAAGACCATTTCAGTTTAGCTGCCTGTTCGACAGCATCTTTTACTTTTCTTCTATTACGAATGTCTTTATAGGTTTTATGGTTTTTGAGTAAGATACCCAGCATCTGTCGTTTCATAGCTCTCTGAGTTTTTCTGATCTTCTCCATGTTTATTTTAGTGAATGTGCAGATATGAGCTCCATATGGAAGTACAGGTAGGATACAGGAATTAAACACTTTGGTTCGCAGTCTTTGAGATATATTTTTATTTTTAAGTACGTATGAGAGTCTTCCGGAGGCTGCCCATCCCATTTTTACACGTCTGCTTATTTCGGTAGTCTGATTTTCTTTGCTTACCTTGACAATTTGACCCAGATATGTATATTTATCTACGTGTTCTATCTCTGTCTCTTGGATTAGGTTTGTCATCCTCGTTTGACATTAGTTTAGTTATGCTGAAATTCATTTTCAGTCATTTTTTTAGGGATTCTGTGTGTAGCTCATCAATCATCGTATTCAGTGCATTCCACGTGTCGGCTGTTAGTACTACATCATCTGCGTATCTAAGATGGTTCAAGTATCTTCCGTTAATAGGGATTCCCTTATTTTCCCAGTCTATTGACTAAAAGATATCTTCTGGGGCAGCTGTAAATAATTTTGGAGATATTGTGTCTCCTTGCCTTACGCCTCGGTTGATTTTTACTGGTCTTGTTTCGATTCTATTACAAAACGTCACTATCATTTCAGCTTGTTCGTAAATATTATGTATTAATATTCTGTACTATTATGTAATATTATGTATTAATATTCAAATATATTACAATCATATCTATCGAACAGACATTTTAGAGTTAAACAAGAAGATGCATACACTGATCTCAAGGATATTGAAGCAGGTGTTCCACAAGGGAGTGTATTGGGTCCAGTCCTATACCTAATATATACGTGTGATATACCTGAACTAGAAGACGACACCATAGCTACCTTCGCAGATGACACTGCTGTCTTAGCGGTAAGTGACACCGTCGAAGAAGCTACAGAAAAACTACAAAATTCAATAAATAAAATCCATGAATGGACCAAAAAATGGAAAATTAAGCTGAATGAGAATAAATCAGTCCATATAAATGTTACCAATAAGAGAATTAATAATATTCCAATTAGAATAAATGATGTCCAAGTGCCTATTGCAACATCAGCAAAGTACTTGGGGATCACTCTTAATGCGAAACTTCGCTGGAAAGCTTATGTGAAGAAAAAAAGAGAAGAACTAGGCATCCGCTACAAGAAAATGTATTGGTTAATGGGAAGACATTCCTCTCTATCCATAAATAATAAAATCCTAATCTATAAACAAATACTGAGACCAGTATGGACCTATGGCTGCCAACTCTGGGGCTGTGCCAAGCCTAGTAACATCAAAGTAATCCAGATATTCCAGAATAAAGTGCTGAGGAACATCGTAGATGCGCCTTGGTACGTTAGGAACAACGACCTTCACCGGGACCTCAAGATGGAGGACGTCAATAAGATAATCAAGAAATTTGCAGGGAGCCATGAACAACGACTCCATCATCATGTAAACGTCAAGGCTATCCAGCTTTCTCGACAATACGAACCTAGAGAGAAGACTCAAAAGAACAAAGCCTTTTGAATTGGTATAATGAGTGAGTGAAAAGCAGAGTAAAGTGTTGTGCGAGTATGCATGCTAAATTTAATGCTAGTTATTAGAAATAATAGGAAAGATACTAGTGAGTAGACACCTAATTTTAAGATTTCATTAGTAATTTAAGTAAGAAACAAATTGATAATTGGTCTTACTGACCAGATTTTAATGTAAGTACACTTCTGTGTCTTTAGTAAAAAAAAAATATTCTGTACTTAGAGTCGATCTGGTTGTCGACCAATGCTTCTTCTATTGCCCACAGTTCTACGCTATCAAAAGCTTTTTCATAATCTATAAAATCCAGACATAATGGGATATTGTATTCGTTAGTATTTTCTATTAGTATTTTCAAAGTATATAGATAGTCACAGGTGCTGTACCCTTTTCTAAATCCGGCTTGTTCTACTGGTTGATATCCGTCAAATTTAATTGTTAGCCTGTTTATAATAATCTTTGTAAAGGTTTTTTAAAGTTGTGAAAGAAGTGAAATTGGTCGATGATTTTTCAGGTCTGTGGTGTCTCCCTTTTTGTGTATTAGTATTGTTTTAGCAGTAATCCATTGTTCGGGTATATTGATTTCGAATAGACATTTATTAAATAGTTAAAAGAAAATATTTGCAAAACATTAATAATATTTAGTGAGGTTTAGGAAAGCCTGAAAATTTTTTATTTGAACCGCCATTCACATAAAACTTAGACACGTGTATTGTATACTATCTTTTAATCTGTTAAGACCATTTATTTCCATTTTTTGGTATCGTATAATATTACAACAATAAAGAACCAAAAATATCTTATTGTTAATCGAAATAAGTTTTGTTAAGTTTTTGATTTAAACGTCAGAGGTATGTTACTTTACGCATCACTAACTTATTTTTACTTCCTATTATTTTTTGTTAACGTCAATCAAAAAACGAAGAAGTTGTCCTTGCACAGTACTGATTTCATACGAGAAGTTAGAAAAAAAAAGAACAATAAGATCAAATATAATAGATTCCAAAATTTGCATATGGTGACAAGTATTATAAAAGTCGACTACATCAGGCAAAATGTATTATTAGGTTTCAAGAATCTAAACACAATATACCAAGATGTTTAAAGTAAGTATAGGATTTCTTTAATAAGAAATTTAATCGGTATATAATGTTTTATTTAGTTTTTTTTTCATAAATATATTAGCCGAACGGTCCATGATTTCCATACTTTTATCCTTTTACATTTGCTCCTTATCGGATGCTACTTCTTTTCAATCGTGTACTTTTAAAAATTTGATATCTGCTAGTACTGACTATATTTTCTTCGTAAATGCCCTCTCTTATTGTACCTGCTTCAGTTTAAATTTTAGGTCAATGTTATTTTTGGTTGTTATATTTAATTGTTTGTTTTTCGTCTAAACACATTATCCACTTTTATGCCTCCATATTATGTTCTTTTAAAAATGTTTCGCTCCGTTTATCTAATTTAGATTTCAGATTCCAGGTCTCGCTTGCATTGAGCACTATAGCTCGGATAACTCTGGTGTATACGTACTATTTATTTTTTCTGAATCCCAATATCCTACTTATACCCCCAAATATTTACTATTTTTACCGAAAATTAACCATAATAAAAATAGCTCTTATTAACATTAAAATATCACATTAAAATAGCTTTAGAACAATTATAATTCGCACTTATTAACATTACTTCTAAATAATTGAATTATCTAAAAATATCAATATTATAATTCTTAATTGGGTTACATATTTTAAATGACTGCTCTATATATTGTTTATTTTTCCATATCTCCATATATTTTTTTCAAGATTCTCAAACTATTTTCTCAAGTTTTATACCAGGATTTTCTTTGTCTTCCCACATTTCATGTTTCTCGAATTTTATCTTGCATAAAAGTTGTAATAATAAGTATTTGCAGCTATCCACTCTCCTAATTACAATGTCTTCTATAATTAGTTACATTTTCTGATTTAGTCATAATCATGTATTTAATTTTCTTCAAACTCATCTTCAATTCGTATTCATGACAGCATTCGCTATATCGTCTGCAAAACTTATTCAAAGTTTCTCCATTGATAGATATACTCACTATTGAATCTGCTAGGTTTCTTTCAATAACGCTTCATTGTAGATATTAAAAAGCAGTGTCGACAGCACGCAACCTTGGCGGACTGATTTCTGTATTTAATATCTCGGGTGTTCTGGTTGTCAACTCTTACCTTGGCAGTTTGATTCCAAGACAGATTAAAAACGATTTTCGTATCACGACTGTCAATATTTTTGCCATTTTCAATTATCGTTTTATGTTGAACCTTATAAAATGCCTTTTCAAAAGTCTACAAAATATAACTACAACCAAAATGTGTGTCACTAATTTCATATACAAGAGTTTGAAAAATTCTATGTGTGTTATTTTTAAAAATGTTTTAAGTGTGTGACTCATTAAAGTTATTGTTCTGTGATCTGAGCAGCTTGTTGTACTTTACCTTTTGGGAATTGCTACAAAGGTCGATTGCAGCCATTCTCTGGGGATCCTGGAAGTCAAATATATTAGATTCAAGAGTTCAACCAAAATATCAATAACATCTTCATCAATGAGTTTTAATAATTCGATTGACACATTACACTGGTAAACACACAGTTTGCTGCCGGAAATTTTTTGACTAATTTCAAGTAATTTGGGTCTGCTAAATCCAAAAATGCCATCAGATTTGCTCCATCAGATCGTTTTCAGGAAATACAACAGATCACATTTCTAACATATAGGGTAATTTAACGCAGCACTAGCTACATATATGTAGTGCTGCTACCAATTAAATAAACAAAACACTAATAAAAAGTAAGATATTTATTGTACAATAATGCACTTACAAAAATCATCACAAATATCTGTCAAAAAAACTTAAATTTTCATCTAACCTAACCAGCATTGCAGCACAAATCTGCTATTCAGCGTCACCTTAAAACTTCCTTTTATATGATTTTCTTGCAAAGGCTTTAAAAGGACGGTCCCTTTAAAGACTCCAGCAGTAATCCGCCATCATGTGAGTCTCCCATCTCCCCTGATACCTCTCTTCCATCGTTTTGATATCTTGGTGGAAGCGTTCCCCTTGTTCTTCACTAAGGTCACCAAAATTTTCTGGGAAACGGTCTAAGTGGCTGTGGAGGTAATGAATTTTAATACTCATATGACAACCGTTTTTGTTAAAATTGACCTTTAGGATCTAGGACCTTTACAAATTGTTTCATCACCCCTAGTTTAATATGTAACTGAGGTAATATTATTTTCTCTCGGTCGACCAATGCTTCGTTAACTACATTAGCTTCTCTTTGAACTAAAGCATCTCTGGGATGTCATTTTCTTCTACTCGACTGTTGGTCCTTAGCCCTGCTATCCCAAAGACACAGGAAACAAGAATATTTTGTATTTTAGCACCAACGAAATTGTTTTATATTCTTCTTTCATTTTTGTAGAATGCCCAATTGGTATACTTCCATATTTGTTGCCATTATGTAAACACTTTAAACTTCGTTTGGAACTGTCGATAAAAAGACGCCAGTGATCTGGTGTATATTTCGATATACCCATTTTGTCTAACAGTCCTTTAATATTATTACAAAAAACCATATTATTTTGCTGAGAAAAAAAAAGGCAAAATATCTTTTTCTTTATTACGGTAGTATGTAATTTTGGTGTATGAGTTAAGAAGATTCTTTTGCTTTAGTCTGGAGGCAAGCAACTCGAAAGAATCCTTTGAAAGGTTCAAATCTCTGATAAGATCACTCAGCTCTTTCTGAGTAAAGAGTTCAGGACGTGTTGCCTTCTCTTCAAAATCACTGTCGTCTTCCTTAAATCTATTAGTCTGTAGTTCATCAGATAACGTTTCGACATTATCCTCTGGTAATGTAGGTAGACAGCTAAATATTAGAATGGGTATCTGTTCAAGCTGATGTGGAATTGGTCTTATTGCTGAATCCAGGTTAGGATATGTCCACGTATGTCGATTGTTAGGATTAATGCCCTTTATATTCACAAGACAGAAATAGCAATCGTCAAAATGATTTTTTGGTTCCCTCCATATCATTGGTAGACCAAACTTTAAACATTTTCGTTGTCCTTTCGTCCACTGTCGCAAGTTTTCCAGACAAGTTTTGCACACTACATGTGGAGCCCAGGATTTATCTTGATCTTCTAAATGAACACCAAAATAGCCTTGATATGACCTTTTTATAAAATCACAAACTGGTTTTCTACTTTTCTTTACAATGTACTCGCCACATTTGTAGCAAAAAACGTCCGGGTTATTCACACAACAACGCCTGCTTGTAGAAGCCATGGTTTTCAGTTTTTTAAAACAAACTCTTGCAACGAAACTCAGGTTCAAACTAAATTTTACAAAAGAACGCAGTTGACTTTATAGGAATTTATTAAGGCCGTTTCAGAGAAAATACTATTTACTTATCGGACAACAGTTAAAAAGCAATTAGCGCTAATTTCAAGTAATGGGCATTTCCAAAAAGTACACTTTAATTAGAAGTCATTAGTATGTATTTGTATTAGAATTTGTTAAGTTGGTTTATAAACATATTGCAGTTATAGTGGTGGAATATACAGAAATGTAACAATATTTAAGTATTTGATGAGTATGTTATATTTCGAAAACTAGAGCTGATACAAAGAAAAGGTTTGTATTTTTGGAATCAGCACAGATGAATTAACCAAAATCAGTTGATTTTTTTTCGGCAGCAAGACAAAAATTTTTTTTTGTTGGGCTGTGTTATCTAATCCAAAACAATTTTTGATGACATAGATGATGTCTTCTCGTAATAGTGGTAGTTGTAGTTCGGTATCCTCTGTAGTTTCCAATGACAGTTCTTCATCTCTCTCTTTCATCATTGAATAGTTGTTAAATGTAATTGGTCCAGTGACAAAATCTCTTCTTCATGTTAGCTAAACTATCCCCTTAATCATATTTAAAGCATATTTATTCTTGTCCTATTTCTAACACCTGTTATTTTTTTTATTTTTTTGGTGTAAATTATAGCTATCATACTTTTTCCAGATCTTGCATTTCATTGCTTCTGTCGGAGAGCCAAATCTCTTTTGCATCTCACAGAAAGTTTTTTTCTGATGTTTCCCTAAATTTCTTTGTATTAGTTAGGTCTTTTACTTTATGTTTTCTTCTTTCTTCCATAAGTTTAAGAATTGCTACTGCCACCCAAGGTTTTCTTTTTTTTTCAAGTGGTTTGATGCTTCCTTTTCCAACAAGGGCATGTTGAATTTTTTTCAATCAATACTTTCAGTACGTTTCAGTACATCTCCATATACTTTGCTTTTTTATTTATTTTAAATACATATTTCCTAATATTCCTTCTTTGACTTTTTTTTCCTTAAAGCTGTTTGTTATATAAGTATTGTATACACAAGTTATAGAGTCTTCGTCAGATTTGCTACACTTGAGTGCAAAACAATCGACTCAAAAGTGATATTTGAGGTTATACCTTCTGTTTTAATGTAGGAAGTATGAACATACAAAGACGTCATGTGCAAACAATAACTTTATTATTGAACTTACAAAAACTGCTATTGCATTATTTGGAAGACGCATTATAAAAACAATATGCAATACGAACAGAGTTTCCTAAATATTCATCATTGGAACTAACGCAAGAAAGACGTTATGAACAGAGAAATCATCAATTACAAAATGAATTTCTTTATTTTTCAGTATTTGATATTATCACCCCTACTCCTAATTACACTTTCAAATCGATTTCACATGGATCGGATGACTTTTATAATAAATTCTTAAGGCATTGCTTCCCATTCATCATTAAGCTCAGCTCTCGATTTCATTATGCTCCTTGGTGTATGATTCATGTCCTGGACCCTTCGTTTAAGCTCATCCCAAACATGCTCTATTGGATTTATGTCCACGCTCAACGCAGACTAATTTATTATAGGTATACCGATCTCAGTCAGATAGGTGATGGTGACTCGTGTGGTATGGCATCGTGCCTTATCGTGCATTAAAATAATGGCATCACCAATAAATCCCGCGTATGGAACCACATGTTCCTCCAAAATGTCTCTGATATAACAATCCGCCGTTAAAACTCCTCAACGTCCTCCACCAGGCGCAAAAACCAACTCGGTTTTTTCATCCATGGAAATGCCTGCCCAAGACATACAAGAACCGTCTCCATATGACAAAATTTATCGTATACAACATTGAGCAAATCGGTCTCCTGGCCTTCTATAGACTCGACACCTCTTGTCGTTGCCATGTAGGTATATCCTACTTTCGTCGGAGAATAATACCTGACTCCATTGATAGTCTTCCCAATCCAGATGTTCTCGAGCAAATTCTAATCGCCTTTTCTTCTGGACTGCAGTTGGCTTTTGACCCGTAGCTGCCCTTTTTGGTGTCAGGTTGGCTGCCTTCAGTCTCCCCCTGACTGTCCAAACAGTGGTAACTACACCTCGGACCTCGCTAAGCTCTTCTTTGTGATTAGCACCAGTTAAATATCGATTTTTTAGGGATTTCGATACAAGAAATCGATCATCTCTCTCCGTTGTTATTCGTTTACGGCCTCTTCCTTAGTGGCGGACATAATCAGCAGTATCTTGGTACCGACGATACACTCGGGACACAGCAGATTGGCTTAAATTTAGTCGATTTGCCACGGCCCTCTGACTCAGGCCTTCTCACAATAATACTACTGCTTGAGCTGCTTTGACGGATGTGGTATCCATTTGTAATGCAGTTGCGAACTTAGTGACTTATGTATTAGTGGGTTTGCTATGGAAATTGATACATACGAGGTTAACCGAACGCGTTAAGTCGGTGCGTGTCGATTTAAATGAGTCAAATTCTGACACCCTCTCTACGTGTTGCATTATTTACTTGTAATAAGTCATCGGATTCACCAAAAAACAAAACTTTTTTAAAACTCAATAACGAGGTTATTGATTATACACTAAATATTTTTAAATTTACACTTTTTAGATTGAAACAAGAGACGTACTTTCGAAAAATAATTTTGAGTCGATTATTTTGCACTCAAGTGTATATATAGACTTTCGGTCAACAAGCAATAGACCTTTTATTTTGCCCTGAATTGTTTAGGGCTCTTGTATTAAATATAAATCGAACCTTTTTATGGTAGCAGTAAGTTCTACTGAAGCTGCCTTACTGTGCTAAAGTTACTCTTCCCACGAGCTGGAACTAAGAGCTCGTTACCCTCTCTTCTATTGGTTTACATGTTATTAACCATTGTGATACGTCGTGTCAAAAACAAGAACTTTCTTGCCTATTCTCTGTCCTGTATGGGGTCCTATTTGGTATTTAGAAGAGCTAATTTGGTATTTAGTTCCAAGAAGTTTTCTTGGATATTGATTTATAACTAAATTTCATTTTTAGAACGAAAGTACATTTTTAGCATTAATTGTAATAATTTACTTAATTATTATTCTTCATTACAATTTTTATAATTTTAAAAGTGTATAAAATCTTTATTTTTACAGGCTGTATTTTTGTTTTTCGCCATGTTGGCCGTTGCTTTCGCAGCACCCAGACCAGCTCCTGCCCCACAACTGCTTGCAGCTTACAGCGCTCCTGCTGCAGTAGTATCTGACGTTACTTATACCGGTTATCCTGCTGTAGCACCAGTATATTCAGCGGGAGTAGCTCCTGTCGCTTACTCAGCTCCATTGGTTTACTACTGAGACAACTTCACACAGATAATGATTTGAATGGCTTTTTGATTATATATAAATTTTTTCTATAAAATAAATAACTGTATGTATTTTATTTGTTATTATTAATAATTTTATACTTCTAAAAATTACTTAACTATACATATTATTAATAAGTTAACAAATTAATCAGAAAAATTTTTATTAGCAAAGGTCTATTAGCAAATTTCTATTAGCAAAGGTGCTCTCAGTGAGGAGAAGGAAGTGCTGTAATATGCTCATTTGATTCGAAGGCGAGAGAATCTACACGATACACTTTGCTGACATAGACTATATGCTTAGGAAACTGCAAGTGGGTTTTTACTACTTTCTACTCCTTCCCTTGTACATTTAGGTATATACAAATCGTTGGAACTTTGACAAACGATATCTTGGCTGCCGTTAGTCTTAAAATATTTTACATTAGACTATTTTCAAGTACAGAAAATAAAACATAATGACGGTATTAAATTTTTGTTTCGATACAGGGCAGCGGCAAGCCGCTTATTCGTATTTCGACCTCTTTAGGTCTCATCAGAGCGGTATATGCCACTGCTCTGAATCGAAACAAAATCTATCCTATCGTAGGCCAATAATTATCGAAATAACTATTTACAGACGTAACAACGCCATCTAATAAAAACGTCTGTAAATAGTTATTTCGATATTTATTGGCCTACGACCGGATAGATTATGTTTCGATTCGAGCAGTGGCATATACCGCTCTGATGAGACCTAAAGAGGTCGAGATAGGTATAAGCGGCTTGCCGCTGCCCTGTATCGAAACAAAAATCTAATACCGTCATTATGTTTTATTTCTTTACTGTTTTTGGAGTACCATAAACTAAATTCACTACGAATTTTGACCATGATGAACGGCAGGTGGAATGCATATTTTAGCTTCCCTTGCCGAGTAATTTATCAAGCTATTTGCTTTGCAAGTTGTAGAAGGCACAGTGGTAAAAATTTGAATTCGGTTTCACCAGGTAGGAAATCGTATGATTTCTCTTGTTGTTATTAGATGGCGTTGTTACGTCTGTAAATAGTTATTTCGATAATTATTGGCCTACGACGGAATAGATTCTGTTTGTTTCGATTCAGAGTAGTGGCATATACTGCTCTGATGAGACCTAAAGAGGTCGAAATACGTATAAGCAGCTTGCCGCTGCCCTGTATCGAAACAAAAATTTAATACCGTCATTATGTTTTATTTCTTTACTCTTTTTGGGGTACCAGAAACTGAATTCACTACAAATTTTGACCATGATGAACGGCAGATGGAATGCATATTTTAGATTCCCTTGCCGAGTAATTCATCAAGCTGTTTGCTTTGTTCGGTTTCGCCAGGTAGGAAATCGTATGATTTCTCTTGCTGACAGAAAATAAACTTTTTTCTTATTAAGTGCGGCATATACGTAAATGTAAAAGAAAATGTTATAATAAGGAATTTAAAAAATAGCCGTAAAACTTAGCAAAAATCGTTAAAAGTAGAAAACTTTAAATAACAATATCTTGCTCTATGTTAGTTCTAGAACTTTCTACAATAGACTATTTTAAAAGTAATTGATTTTTCTTTGTATTAAGTGAATATACCTAAAACTGCGTAGAAAAAAGTGATAGAACAATGTTTGGGGAAAATGGGAAAAATAGCAAAAAAACTGTGTGTGGCGAACTTTGAAAAATCGTATCTTGGACACTATGAAGCCATACCGAACGTAATTTTAAAGAGAAAGCATAGAAGTTTTTTATACCTATTCTCCGGTGGAAAAATTGAGTGGATGAATAAACTCCGATGTTTGAATATTACCCTTGTTGTCAGAAGAATATTCAAAATAATGATACTTTGACGTATTTAAATATTCTCGCTCTCTTCATGAGAGAGCAGCACTCTGAGTTGAACAGATTCTCTTTTTGTATACGCAAGGCCACCAATATCAAAGTTAATTATACCTCCTGTATCTATGAGTTTGACAGAATTTTGGGATTTGCGGTTAGCAGAGCAAATCAAATTTACACAGCTGATTACAGAGTGTTTCAAAAAGGTATGTCATAAATTAAATCACGCATTTCGGAGACAAAAATAAATTGATTGAATCCAACTTACTTTAGTACAAAAATATACACAAAAAAAGTCACAGCCATTTGAACTTACAAAATAAAATTTTTTTTACGTTATCTCCTAAACTACTTGACATTTTTTAATAAAAATGGACACGTTACTTTCTTGTTCTGAAAGCATTTTTCATACAAAAGAAACAACAAAATCTAAGCGCGGAGAAAAATTTTAAAGGGGGTGTGCAGCCCTAAATTCCCCCAAACTTTTGAGTACGTACAAATCAAATGAATTTTGTGGCATTATTAGTTTAACATATTGTTTTTAAAATTTTTTGCCTGACATCACTTTTTTCAAAAAACAGTTTTTATTGGGTTACGACCCTTTCATTAACGTTTAAAAAATTACGTGCAACTAAATAAATGGCTTAAATGAATTAACAAGTACAAAAAATGTCTATATCCTCTATAAATATGATATTACAATAAATGTTCAAAATGACCCCCATTTTCTTCAATACACATTCGGTATCGTTTTAATAAGGAAAACCGAATGCGCTGAAAAATCATATTTTTCTGATGAAATTGATTTGCAGCTTCAATTATTTTAACCCTCAATTGTTGTTCGTCCTTTATTGTTACAGAATACACTTTCTCTTTCATAAACCACCAAAAGCAAAAGTCCATGGGGTTAAGACCTGGACTTCTGAGTGGCCAAGAAATAGGTGCGTCACGACCCCTTTCAATCCACCGACCAGGATAATGCCTGCAAAGGTATTCCCAGACTATTACTGTAATGCGGTGGAGCGCCATCTTGTAGAAACCACATATTTTGCCTTATTGCAATATTCACTTCTTCCAAATACTCTTGTAAATAGTTTGCCAAGAACTGCAAATAATTATCACCATTTAAATTGTTGGGAAGAAATACTGGGCATATTAGATTGTTATCCACAAATTTTGAATTTCTGCCCAAATATTATCTTTGAAAGTCCTTTGGTGATGTGTCGTTTTTTTTGGCGTAAGGTTTTTCGTCGGCCCAAATGTACTCGTTATGATGGTTTGTTATTCCATTTCTACTGAAGGTAGCCTCGTCGGTAAACAAAATATTTATAATAAAATTAACATTTCGAGTGGTTTCCATTAAAAACCAATCGCAAAATCCAATCCTTTTAGGATAATCTTCAACCAATAACTCCTGAACCGTTGTTAAGTGATAGAGTTTAAGCAGCTGATCCTTCAAACGCCTCTAAACCCTTACGTGAGGAACATTTAGTTGAGCAGCTATTACCGTTGTACTTGTTCCACGGTTTTCTTCAATGATTTCTAAAATGTTTTCATCAGTTGCATCCATTATTGGACGACCACCATTGCCAGAAACTTGCGATTGGAATGTACCCGTTTCCCGTAAACGACGATCAATGGTCAGAAATAATTGTCTATCGGGTGTATTTCGATTGGGGTATTTTACTACATAACGCCTTGCTGCTGCTGCACTATTTCCTTGACATTCACCTACGATATTCCCGATAGTTTATTGAAATCATAATTTAATCTGATCCAACTTACCCAAAGTTAAATACATATCTGCCATTTCCTGAAATGTGTTGGTCATTGTTTAAATCAAAATTTTTAATATTAATCTCATTCACACAATAAATGATAGTTCAAATTATTGACTATTATTGATGGAACTGTTTGTAATTATTGTATCCGTAGAAACTAATAATTGTAATTTTTAACTAGGCCAACTAGGAAAAAACTAGTTTTTCGAAAAAGTGATAATAAGGCAAAAAAGTTTTAAAAATAATGTGTTAAACTAATGATTAAGTTTGGGGGGATTTAGGGCTGCACAATCTCCTTAAAAATTTTCTGTGCGCTTAGATTTTGTTTTTTGTATGAAAAATGCTTTCAGAACAAAAAAGTAACGTGTTTATTTTTATTACAAAATGTCAAGTAGTTTAGGAGATAATGCAAAAAAATAATTTGTAACTTCAAAGGGCTGTAACTTTTTTGTGTACATTCTTGTACTAAGGTAAGTTGGATTCAATTAACTTATTTTTGTCCCCGGAATGCGTGATTTAATTTATGACATACCTTTTTGAAACACCCTGTATATAGTGTATAGTTGGCTGCAATGTCTAATAAAGCGTTTTATAATACTAAATTTTCTATCACAGGGCAAGAATGAATGCCCTCTAAGAGGGAAGAAATGTTTATTTTTTTTTTGAACCAGCCATTGATAGCAAGAGTTAAGAGGACTCGAATCAAAGTATGATTTTTAACCTGTTACTGAATCTGGAACATTTTCTTCATTGTAGTCTACAAGAAAAGAAGCTGCATCATTTGTTTCTTTTTTGGCTTGGCCTTCGTGATATAGGTATGATCAATCAATCAATCAATATTCTTTATTTCATCTAACTTTTACAAGTATTGAAATGCGTCAAATACAATATATGATGAGTAAAAACTATAAGTACATAAAAACAGTTAACATAAAAAACATATAAATTTATACACAAAAATATACAAATGTAAAACTGAGCATTATTAGTTTTTAAATTGTAAACACAAAAATTGTTCATAGTCAACTGTCGAAAGTAGTACATCTCTTGCAATAAAACTTGCGGTAAATCCACATTTTGCATAAAATTTAGATTCGTCGATTTATAATCGTTTGGCTCGACGTTTGAGCACCATTAGTTCTGCTTCAGAAATCTTGTTTGCAGTTTCAGTCTAGGGTCTTTTATAAGTTTTTTTTTCCACGCATACGTTACATATATCACTAGGCGGCCGGCCAAATCTAATATTAAAGTTTTACTTAAATTACTTATGATAAAAACTATACTTAATATTACTTTCAGGATACATTTCACAAAATAGTTATATACAAAATTGTATAATGTCATCAAAAAACATCTTTATAATGTCCTTCTTTTGTTAAATGTTAATCAAGGCCATTAAATGTTAGAATAAGTGAACATGGGATAATGAACATAGGGTTCAATGGAATGATTCAAATATAGTCCTAAAAGAAACGGATGGTAAAAATAGAAAAATCAAAGAAGCCGCTCTAATTATGCTAAATGAGACCAATTGTGTCGCGAATTCCTCCGCAGAACGTAGTAGGATCTGGTTACCCATATTGAAAGAGTAAGTTATTAAAAGGAAAATATAAAAAAGATATAAAAGAACATATAAAATCAGAATTTGGTATTTATTGAAGGTAAATTAAATGCACGACCAAATACTTACCATGTCGGGATAGTATTATGAGGTTTTTTTCCTGTTTTTTTCCTCATAATTTACTATGGTATCACTAACGCAACTCAACAATATTGTCTACTTTAAAATGTATAATGTATGTCTGAATTGTCAATATAGATGGGTCAGATAAAATTAAATTATTAGAAGAATTTTTCACTAAGTAACAAAAAAACAAAATTTGTTTAATTTACTAATGTTTGTATTTTGAGAACGATTTCCGAAGTGGAAATTGAAACGTCAATAAACGTACTTTAACCTTTAATTGTGTCTTATTCCCATTTAAATAGTAATTTCCTTCTTTTGTTGCAAAGGAACTAATATGATTGTTCACCTTGTCAATCTCACTTTCACATATTTTATTACCACTTCTGTTTTTTCCTTGTAAATCTTGTGGCGTTTTTCCAGCCGAAAGAAGTTTTCTAATGCGATGGATACGCTTGTCATTTACGTCATAGAGTCTAAAAAATCCTTCCCTACAAACCGATAACTTCCTACCTGGCATAAGGACATTATATTTAAATAAGTGTTCCTTCAATATAGCGTCTTGTTGACGAGCTCGATGCTGTTTAACTTCTGGTAAGTCAATCATTCTCTGCAAATGAATATCCTATTCATAAAATATTGCCTTTTTAGCATCGTCAAATTGTGTACAGCATTTTTTTGGACATCTTCAACAAAAGAAGAAAATACTTAGTTGGTTTTAAGGGACTAGATAATAGCTTTGCTGTAGTTTAGAGGTTAGTCATCATTCTAAAATTGTACAAACACTTTCTGTGAAAAAACATCAAGCTGTGACAACTTTAACAACATTGAATATTCCATTATAAAGAATATTTTACCTGCAAGGTGATCTGGTCCTCTTCGCTTGTCTTGGTTTTCCACTATAATTAATGTATTCTTGTTCAGAAACACGAGAAAGGTTTACAACGTTTCTTTTATATTGTTCTACATTAACAACACCTTTTCTCCGTTTCTGTTTTAGGCATCGTAAATGCCTGTCAGTGTCACTATTACTCATTCTTGAAAAAAACTAAAATGTTATTTAATTAACCAATGTCACCTCTAATTAACAATAATTAACTTCCTGATAGTTATTCCACACTGCAGCATAACCTCAAACAACAATAATATCAGCTGGAGTAAACTAAATGTAGGTTTACCAACTGGCTACTTTAGTGCAGAAAAGTACCTTAGTCACTGACTTGGGTCCATATCTGTAGTAAACGAAAAGTACGCCATACGATTCCTCTATTATAATAGAATGAATCTGGTCCCTTTCTACTATAAACGATGTGTCTACCATCATAGTGAATGAATTAATTCTTAACAAAAAATAACAAAAAACTGACACAGATCTCTTTCTGAATTAAGCTGTTCGTATATTTTATTAATAGATTTAATGTAATGTAAAGTAATATTGGACATACTTTATGTGTATAGTTCAAGTAAGCCCAGCATTGCAGCAACAGCTACAATAAAAGACAAGTATTCAGTGGACCACCATGTATAAGTCAAATGTTTGTCTTCAAAAGCAATAATTATTGTCACTATTGCCAGACTGTTCACTTAAAAATTAATAAAAGAATTCTTTGAAGTGGTTCTATTATATATATCTTAATAATTTTTTCAACATAAGAAACATTGGGCAGATTAGGATTCTTTATTATATAATGTTAAAAAACATAAACTATGTTTAACAAATACGTGATTCTTTAAATAGCCAACAATTAATATAAACACTTTTGGTGTTTTCTTATTTAAACAATTTGTCAAATATTTAATAGTCCATATGTTGTATTAATTTACATAAAATTTAATTGTTAAATTATTCTTAAATAGTTCCTAGTAATCCAGGAAATTAGCATAACAGTGTTAGCAATTTGTAGCATTATGTAATAAGAACATAATATATTTATGGGTATTTATTTGAAATATAAATATCTTTGACGAAAGAGAAAATTTTCATGAAAGTTTTCATAAAAGTACAATGACACGTAACTCATCTAATGTTATATTTTTTGTTAGTACTGTACTTCCAGTTTCACTAAAAATACCCTGAACATATTTAAATTAAATTGGAAATTTAGACTTGTATATTTTGCAAATTTGTTTACCGCAGCCGCAATTTGTAACACCGAGCCGCATTGAATGAAGTTGTTAAACAAAACATTGCAATTGATTGAGAAGAATCACCTCAAACTTCCAGAACAAATTTTGGAATAAACCATGTAGGACAGGGAAATAAGCAACAAAAAGACCCTGTTGGGGACTGCGACACATCCAGAGGGCCTTAATTCTAATTGACATTTCGACTCTTATTGACGCGTTTTAACCTTGTTTTAAGCTTTGTGCTTCTTCAAGGGTGGTTTTTACGTAATTAATAAATGGTGCTTTATAGCTTGGTTGGTTCGTGTGAGGACTAAGACTGGGTGCCGCGGCTAAAGGCAGAAGTGTCAGAAGGACCGTATCCGCTAACGACAAGAAGAAGAAGCCGTTGGGGCTGCCGAAGCTGTCCGCCGCGTGGACCAAGCCCGCCACTAAGTACAAGTTCCATGGAAAAACGGTTCCTTTCAGATTGTTTGGCCTTTTTGGTTGTTTGGAAATCGCGTGGAGGATAGCTGTGGTTGTGTCCTCTCCTAGGATCAGGTATCATTGTGCAATGAGATTGGGAAACCACAGAAAACCAATCTCCCCCTGTCCTTGTTGTCATTTAATCGACTCTGAAGGAGTATGTATGGTGTTCACTTGTGTAGTGTGTGTATGGTTTGTGTAGTATGTTAAGTGAATTTCTATGCTTATGATTTGTTAGTGTGAGCGTATTCGTAAAGTGTGATGTGTATTGGTAAGTGTACATTTCGACTCAAAACATGTCGAAATTAATATGGCGACGTCGAAATGCGACTTTGCGAGCCTTATGGATTTCAGTTAAACTAACTAAAGGGCGTCAATAATTTTCGATATATCGAAATTAATTTTAACTGCAAGAAAGTGATTGAAATTTTATTTTCCATTCTTCTACTTCATAAAGTAGTGTAAAGAGTGCGTAAGATTTCGTGACGCGCCATCGGATGCTAACGCTTAGGTTACGGTTGCTTAAATTTTAATTCGGATGTTAATGTCTACATCAAGGTCCCACTTATCATTTACTGTGTACCCAGATACTTGAATTGGTGTACCCTTTCAATATGTTCAGTTTCAATATTTTGGGTAGATATTTTGGTTGTGCTTTTTACTAATCACCATAAATTTAGTTTTGTTTCTGTGGATCCAAAGTCCAAATTGGTGGCTTGTCGTATTTACTCTATTCCTTCTATGCCTTCATTGTGTTGTGCTCCTCCAGTCCCTCTACGAATATTTGTTCAGATTGCAGATTGAATGGTAGTGGCGAAAAAATGCTGTCTGTGTAATTCTCTCAGAAAAGATTGTTTTTACCTACCATATATGGGTCAAATTGGTTTTTTTTAAATAAAACTTTATACCCTCAGATACTTGTGAGGTTGTGTAAGAGTTTCGGTTATATATTGTTTACATAAAACGCAAGGGAAGAATAATCAATATCATAAATATTTATAAAAAATTACTTCAAATAGTTATTTCCAATTTACAAATGTGTGTGTCTGTGTGTGGGCAGATATGTCGTCCTCGAATATTGTTCTTCCTTAAAAAACTAATACACTGAACAAAAAAATAGACAATAGATGTTGACTTCTGCATCACGCCCAAAATCTGCATAATGATTTAGTCACTAGAATGAAATTGGTATAAAAGTTGACACTGAGAAGATAATTGTATCATTTGTTGAAAGACAAATTCTGTGTACCTACTATTCAAAATGTTTAAAATCGTAAGTAAAACAATGTAACGTATTCACTGTTTAAATTATTATTATTAATGTATTTAAGTTTCATGTTTAAACGCTGACTTTAAACCAATTTTCTATTTTCTCCTTTTCATTTTCTTATTAAAAAATCAAAAAGGAAAGAATTTCAAGAAAGTCCCGAGGTTCTTTATTTATTACAATTTTTTACTCCTTTTAAATTTTAAATATATAATTTCAAGATTATATCCTCGATATATGTTATGGACAGTTTGATTATTTTAGCTATATGAATAATCCCCATACAATATGAATAATGATACGTATGATAGGGTAGTATGATAACTATTATGGAAATGAGTATATTGCCTGGGGATTATTAATAATGTTTTTATATGGTGGTCAGAATGGTTCTAATAATTTGCTTTTTATAAGTTTATTTTATTAACATATTTAGATTATACATATCATTTTTATTTATATCTTTTTATAGCAAGTTTTTGTATATACTAAATTAAATTGAATTGACCCTAATTCAAGTATAAATTATTCTTCTTCTTCCTCTTTATAAGCAATTCTGCTTGTTCATTCGCGAATTAATATCTCTATGGAAGTTTGTCACTAAATCTTTTGCGAAGTCGTCCGATACTTCTTTTGCCGATTGGTGACTTATCACTTGCTATTTTGACGACAAGAGTCTCCTCCATTCTGCTTATGTGATTATTCCATTCTTTTTTCTATTTTATGTCCGTTCATTTATACACTGTTATACAAGTTACATTTTCTTCTATTGTCTTCACTTCTCTTTCGATCTCTCAGCTTATTTCCTGTAATTCTTCTCAGTAATCTTATCTCTGCCATTTCCAGTAGTCTTTGCGCTGTGGCTGTGTCGGGTCTTGTTTCTGAGGCATATGTCATTATTGGTCTTACAGTGGCTTTATAAATTCTTGACTTACTCACAGTGTTAATGTGTCTGTTTTGCCCTATAGTGTTATTAATGCATTTTGCCAGTCTATTTGTATTTTATACTTGATCTTTCACTTTTTTGTCCAGATCTCCATAGCTGGACAGTACAATTTCCAAGTATTTTATTTCCATTACTTGTTCAATACTGACGCCATCAATTTCTATTTTACATCTGGTTGGTTCTTTCATGACTAGTATTGTTTTAGTTTTTTGAGATGAGATTGTCATATTAAATTCTTTTGCTGTGGATGTTAATTCTGTGGACCAGTCTTTGCAGACTACCTTCATCTTGCGTCTTGCATATTGCGTCGTTTGCGTAACAGAGTATTTTTATTTCTTTGTTTCCCATTCTGTATCTCGTTTCTGTGTTAACGCGTTTGATGAAAAGTATAAATAAATGATGAATGATCAGAAAAAAAGTTTTTTTTTATTGAAAATTAACGTGCTCGGCAACAAAGGCCACTTACACGAAAACGGTTACAAATGTAAAACTGTTACAATAAATTACAAGAATATGTTATAGAGTACATACTGTTATAATACAATCAAAATTATATTTTATAATATAACTTAACGTCTCTGAGGAGTTTTAGACTTGAGGTTATTTGATCCAAGTTATTGAGTATGTCTTTTAAATCACTTTTAAGGCAATAAAATAGTCTTTTTGCTGAATATTGATGACATTCGGTGAGAATATGGTTAACTGTTAGATGAGATTGACAGGTCTCACAAGTGGGTCGGTTGCTGGATGACATCAGGTATCCGTGTTTTAATCTTGTATGTCCTATTCGAAGTCTTCATGTTACAATAGCGTCTCGTCTGGACATACTGGCAGAGATCAAATCGAGGGGGCTATCGACTAATTGTTGGATATGATGTAATGCTGAGTTATTGGTGTCCCAGTGTTGTTGCCATCGGTTTCTTGCTCGTTTCTTAATGTGAGACTTTAAATCTTTACTAATTTGTATATTAACTGTATTATCAGATGATGTTTAGGCAAGTTTTGCATGGCTGTCTGCAAGTTCGTTGCCTGTGATACCAATATGGGATGGTAGCCAGATTAATGTAACTGTTATTTTTTGGGAAGCGCTTAGTTGGTAACAATCAAGGATCTTTTGGACAATAGGATGATCAGTGAATATATTTTAGATAGATTGTATTGAGGCTAGTGAGTCTGCGCATATTGCAACTTGTTTATCAGGTGAAGAAATGGATTTGAAAGCCTGAAATATGCTAAATAGTCAGTGAAAACGCTACAAAACGAGGGGATACAAGATGATGTGATAAGGTTATCTGAGGTGGTAACAGAACAGCCTACTCCTGTATCATTCTTTGAGGCATCAGTGTAGAGTACTATGTCGTATTTATTTGTAAATATAATTTCTTTAAAAGACTTTTTAATGAGTTCCCTGGGTGTTGTAAGTTTATCGAATCTTGTAAGAGATGTGTTAAACTGAGGGGTGATTATAGCCCAAGGAGGATATGGAGGTAGGGGTCGTGGGATTGTTTGTGATAGAGAGATGTTATTAAGTAATTGTGTTAAAATTAGTGGAATGGGTTTTATTGATGGTGATTTAGAATAGTAATGCTGGTTGTTAGTTGATGAAGTAAGAAGAGGATAAACTGGATTGGAGGTATTGGATGAAACGGAGGCAGCATAGGAAAGTAATAATTGTTCACGTCTAATCCAAAGTGGGGGCTCATTGGCTTCGCAATATAGACTTTCTACGGGAAAAAAAAGTTTAAATTATAATACTAATAATAATTATAAACTTACAACCAATGAATTGTAATCAATGGGTACATATATCAGAAGTTGTTCTTCTTCAGCCTTTTTGCTTTCACTCCTGGGTAAAGGTATTCCCATGAGTTCTCCACTCTTCTTTGTTTTGTGCAATTTGGTGCCATTTTTTTCCCACTTTTGCTTTTATGTTGTCTAGCCACCATTTTTGTGGTCTTCTTCTACTACGACTGTGCTCGCGTAGTCGCCAATGTACAATGCGCTTTTTCAGAGCATCTCCTAACATAGCTAGTTTTAAGGGCCTTAATGTTGTTCTTAATCTATTGACTGATAACTCTGTATCCATTCTATAGGTCATATCTGTTGGGATGCAAATATTGAATACAATTTACTGGCATTATTGGCAATTTATTGCCTTTTTATAACATAACACTGAGTCTTTCTACAGCTCCCCAAGTCATTCAGATTATTCTAGTTATCTCTGCCTTTTGATTCATATCAGGAGTAATAGGTTATTTGTTGTAGAATGATCGAGAAATTAATAATGCAAAATGCTTTCTAAGCATTTACAAGCAGATGCTTATAAGTAATACGTATTTTTGTGTAGACTTTTTATCAGCATTGTGAACCATTTCATGACTGTGGATTACTATCCATTGGCTAATTTTACGCAGTCATGAATTTTTTTACGTCCTCTTGCCCACTATTTTTTCTTCTAGTACTATTTTCTAAAAAGTCTATCGTTCTCATCGTAATATGTGCCCTAAATATGTAGTCTTCTAACTTTTTACACTATCCTTTAGCCCCCCTTCTTCATTCGTCATCATTTCTGATATTTAACGTTCATGCTTTGATTCCATATGAACAGGCCAAACGTTACGCTTTAGCATCTTGTGTCTCATGTTGAAATCTAACTTGCGGTCAGTCAGAAATTTAAATTTAAATAAACATTTTTAGCATAGTTTCCTCTGATTTTTATTTCACCCTCATGGTACCAACTATAATTTAGCAGAAAACCCAAGTACTTAAACTGCCCGAATTGCTCGATTTCTTTTCCAACTACACATATCTTTGCATTTGGGTAATTATTTCTATCTGTAATAATTGCTTCTGTCTTCTTGAGATTTATGTTCAAACTCAAAGCTTCACTTGCATGAGTTATTTGCCATTATCGCTGTGTTATCGGCATACCTAATGTTGTTGATAAATGTGCTGTTTATTTTATTACTATTATTAGAGATTGCTACTGATTCTGCGAATGCTTTTTCTACGTATAAGTTGTACATGAATATGTCTAAAATGTTATTTATTGGAATTTTTTTTATTTATAGTTATTTTAGAAGCGTGATTAAGGATTAACAGCTGCCTATGAAGCTTTAACGTGGCTTCACCTATTTCAGCTTGTATATATTACGAGCAATATCCGAAATTGGACAATCCTAACAGTGAACGGAAAATCTTGTCCACTTCTAGCATGGTACACCTTTACTGTACAATCTCCGAAATAGACATAATCGTCGGACTTTGTACAAAAGAATTGCTGTACAATGTTCGAATTTCAATATCGGTTTTTTACGATTATTCCCCATTTGTTATTAAAATTATCTGTTATTAAAAAAACATTAATGAGGTTATAAATCCATAATTAATTAGGGCTTCTGACCTCTGGATTGTAGGATTAAATTATTTTGAATTATCATACACATCTCTTAAATATCTGAAATGTTTCACAAACATCTTCCCTGTATTATTATAGTGATGTATCTATCTCTTGAAGCTTTGAAATTTTTTTGAAACTAACATTATCACTCACAGCATTTTATCATATTGTTGATTAAAAAAAAACAATTCTATCATGCGGTTCATATGTATGGAATAAATTCATTTTTAGCGTTATTATGTACTATGTATAAAAAAACCTGAAACAAGTCGATTTTTATTCTTAAATTGACAATTTACAGTATGAAAATATTATCCCCCTCTAGCACCCCTTTTGAATTATAAGCACCCCCTCGAAAATTGATTTTTACAAATAAATTAAATGTTTAACTTGACCACCATTATTCACTTCTTTACAATAACTGAGGCGAATTTTTAAATCAACAATACTACCTGGTCTATTAAAATATACTTTAGTAGATATAAAATAATAAAATAATAATAGTAGAATATTAGTAGAAAAAATAGTAGATATTGGAGCAGAGAAAATCCTCACTGGGTGTGTGAGACTCACACGCAATATTCTAAAAATGTTAAAGTTTGGGCTGGGATCATTAACAATACAATTATTGGTCCTTATTTTTTTTGAGGGCACAGTTGATGGAGGGGTTGATCTAGATTTTTTGATTACCTTTTAGTGCCTATATTACGAAGATTTTTTCCTGATGTTAATCATCCAACTGAGATAGATCAATCTATTTAGTACCAACAAGACGAAGCTCCATCGCATTTTGCACGTGTAGTTATAAATTATTTAAACTAGGTTTTTCCCAATAGGTGGATTGGAAGACGTGCAACGATGGAATGGCCGGCTAGGCCGGCTAGATCCCCCGATTTGACTCTTCTCGATTACTTCTTATGGCGTTATATAAAATCTAAAATATATTTTAATAGACCAAACAGTATTGCTGATTTAAATGTTAGGATAACGGAAGAAATTAACAAAATAACTCACGAAGTCGTACAAATTGTTGTACGAGAATTCCAAAATAGCCTCGTTAATTGTCAATAAGTAAATGGTGGTAATTTTGAACATTTAATTTAATTTTAAAGTACATTGAAAAATACATTCTAAATATTATGTGATATTATTATCTTCATTCAACCTAAAATTTTGTGGTAGAGGCATTATCAAAATTTTACATCTTAAAAATTATTTTTCTCAGTTATAATTGCACCAAACTTAAAAAACTTTATATTGTTGAATAGAGGACGACTAAAATCCTTTTCTAACAAGGTGCCATACGAGCCAATTTATTATTTAAAATTTTCGAGGGGGTGCTTATAATTTTCAAAGGGGGTGATGGACAGGTATAAAATTTTCATACTGTAAATTGTCAATTTAGGAATAAAAATCGACCTGTTTCAGGTTTTTTTCAGATAGTACATAATAACGCTAAAAATGAATTTATTCCATACATATGGACCGCATGGTATATAAATAGAAAATATAAAGACATCAAATAATTAACAAGAAACTCGATTTTTGATTTGGGGTGTCGCTGTCAATAATAATCGATTTGAAGCGATGAGCGTTTCAATAATCATTTTTAATTTTGATCATTTCTGACATTGTACAGTTTGTGGGTACAATGCTAGAAGTAGACAATAATTTCCGTACAATGCTAGGATTGTTTAATTTCGGGCTTTGCTCCTAACACATACATGAGCACTGCATAACTTTCGGCACCCCAAGCTCTATGAGCTAGGTACGTCAACAAGTTAAGTCCATTTCGACGTATAAGAACTAATTGCTAAATATGACTTTTCCAATTTGATTGTTGATCATCAATTTAACTGTTGCTATCAGCTTGTGATTGCATGTTCATCAAATCTACTTGACATATTGTATTCGTTTCTTTATTCTTTACATAAAATCGGTGTAATAACTAAGAATTTGTTTGGTACAATGTGGTTTTGACATATCATACATGAATTAAAATATTTCTCCTCTTATTTCCCCTCCAAATATATCAACTATTCTATTAAGTAATCAAAATAAATATAAATCTCTTACTGCCCGATACAGTGGACTTTATTTTGTGTGAAAAATTTAGTTATTTTTATTGTTTTTGACGTCACTTGTACCTCTCGATTGTTATGTGAACACTTGTTATTTTTTTATAAAATCGTGCAAGCACGTCTTGCCTTTACAGCTATGTCTTAACAATAGAGCGAAATAAACATTATTATTTACACATGTGTAAAATAAAATAAAACCAAAAAGTAACTATTAAAATAAATATTTTGAATTTCAATAAACTCGTGTCGTGTGTTTGGAAACCAGACTTGCCTGTTATATAAAAATAAAAATATTTGTCTTCAGATGTAAGGAGCACGTGGAAAGACACTTTTGTATTTTATTATCTAACCTACGTTGCTTAAGGCATTCTGTGTTTGGCAAAAGCTATATTTGGATCATATTCTTAGAACGATCATAATATTGTAACTGTTGTGTACATGAAAGTGAAATCTATTTTTTTAATTAAAAAAGATTGATTAAGTAGATCAGTAAGTGTTATACTTATTTAAAGGTTACACATCTCAGAGACTCCGTACAGATTTGACGTTATTCTTCCTTAGCTATTTTAGACCAGTCTATCTGTGAAAAAATCATTGATTGCCCGTACAAATCTTATATAGATATTTGAAGGATAAATAAAAGTTGCGGATTATAAAAAGTTCTTTACTTTTGAGAGTGTCCAAATGAAAATACATAAACAACTGATCGAGATAATTGCAAAAAACCCTTAGGTATATTTGCAGTAATTTATAAATGGTAATAATAATTATTATACTGATACAAAGATGCCTGGACGTTAATCAAGATATATACGTATGTTTTATTGACTATAATAAATAAACATAAACAATTAATGAATGTCCTGAAATCAAAGAAGATTGACTACAACGACCTCAGGATCATATCAAATTTATACTATAAACAGCGAGCAAAAGTACGTGTTAACGAACAGCTGTTAAAAGAAATTGAAATTAGATATGGAGTGAGACAGGGATGCGTATTGTCGCCAATTATTTTTAATGCCTACTACGAAGAGATCCTGAAAAACGCTCTTGAGGATGAAACAGCTGGAATAAAGGTAAATGGAGTTCCCATTAACAACATTAGATATGCGGACGACACTGTGATCTTAGCTGAAAATATTGAAGATCTTCAGAGACTGGTGACCAGAATAGCGGAGTATGGAAAAGAGTATGGTGTAACAATGAATGTCAATAAGACGAAATTTATGAGAATATCGAAAACTCAAAGAAATAACGAGAATCTTCTAATTACCGGAACCAACGTCGAACAAGTGGACAAATATGCATATCTGGGAACAATGATTAACTCCACAAATGATTACATTAAGGAGATCAAAATCAGAATAAAAAGGGCTAGAGCAAATTTCAACAAAATAAGAAGAGTGCTATATACAAGGGATTTAAAATTGGAACTAAGAGTTAGGTTGGCGAGGTGCTATGTTTTTTCGACTTTATTTTATGGAATGGAATCTTGGAACTTGAATGCGACATCAATGAAAAAACTGGAATCATTCGAGCTGTGTGTGTATAGAAGAATTCTGAAAATATCGTGGACAGAACACGGCACAAACAAGTAGGTTCTAAGAAGGATGAATAAATTAAGAGAAATTTTAAATATAATTAAAACAAGAAAATTGGAATATCTCTGACATATTACACGTGGAGAGAAATACACCTTGCTCCAACTGATTATGCAGGGAAAGATCCAAGGAAGAAGAAGCATAGAGAGGCGTAGAATGTCATGACTACGCAACCTGGGAGAAAAATATCGTGGACAGAACACGTCACAAACAAGTAGGTTCTAAGAAGGATGAATAAATTAAGAGAAATTTTAAATATAATTAAAACAAGAAAATTGGAATATCTCTGACATATTACACGTGGAGAGAAATACACCTTGCTCCAACTGATTATGCAGGGAAAGATCCAAGGAAGAAGAAGCATAGAGAGGCGTAGAATGTCATGACTACGCAACCTGGGAGAGTGGTACGGATGCCATTATACAAAAAACCAAGTTATGACCATTTATCTTCTTCAAGTGCCATCTCCGCGGCGGAGATCGGCAATCATCATAGCTATTCGGACTTTTGAGACGGCTGCTCTGAAAAGTTCATTTAATGTAACTACTCAACAATGTGGCAGTTTATGAGGTGTTAAAATGTGCTAAATTTCAAACAGATCGACCAAATAGTTTATAAGTTATTCAATTTAAACAACTGTACCTGACCAAAAGTCACTCTAAAGGTATTTCGTGTTTACGCAAGTTAATAATAATAACATTAGTATTATATTTAATTAGAAAAGAAATCAGTTTTATTGTTTTACAAGTGTAAAGTGTACAGAGACCAGTAACAAGTGACAAGTAAGTCATTAGACATCAATAAAAATAAAATGTGTTGCCAACATACATACAGGGTGATTGATTAGTGTGAGGAAGCTCAGTAGATCTGTTATAGTAAAAATTACAAAAAAAAGTTATGGACAAAAATTGTAGGCAGCTTTAAACTCCACATTTTAAAATTAGTTACAATCTTACAGGGTGTTTTATAAGATGGTGGCAGACCAAACTTAAGTTTTTTTAAATAGAACACTCTGTATTTTATTTTGAATTTGAAATCTGCTTTACTTCCACATCACAACAATGTAAAGTTTTATTATGTTATACCGGGTATTTAAAAAGTTGTAACCAATATTACCTGAAAATCGTAACAAGTTTAACTCCCTATATAATTAAAAAGGAGTATAGGAACATTGATCTATTGCAACCATAGTTTTTTAATAATTGTTAAAAATTATAAAACATATTCGTTTTCATAATATTCGTTAAATCAGATACAGGGTAAGTCAAAATGCAAGTACATTATTTTCTTGGTTATTTTAAATAGAACACCCTGTATTTTATATAACTACCAAAAAGTACTAATATCGTACTTCAAATTTTATGAAGTACTCTCTATACCTAAAGTTATCAGTTTTCTAGATATTTTTATTTTTCAATCAAAGTCTTAATTTGGTAGATATTTTAACGTTTACCAATAATTATTGTGAGTTGGCCAAGATTGATTTGTCAGAAACTGACAGTTTGACATTATTGTTTATTAATTCAGTATTTGGGTACACCGTAAATTAGCAAAAATTTAGTAATTCAGTAATTAATTCAATTTAAATTAGCAATAATGAATTTTACTACTGATGAAATGGTAGATATGATCTGGATATTGGGGGAATGCAATAAAAATTCATTACTATCAGCTAGAATTTATCAAGAACGGAAGAATGAAAATAAAGATTGTTATTGTAGACCACTACCGGATATTTCCACATATTTATAAATTATTTTTTTAGCCCTATTAATATCATTATTTAACTATGAACCAAATATTAATCATACTGTGTTCCTCAAACCAATATTTTACTATGACCAAAATAAATGGTTTAAATGGTTATGTTTAAATTTTTATTTTACCAAGTAATGATAAAAACGAATGATTATAATTTTGATTTTATTTCCAGTTTGTTCATTTCTTCGCTCTGTTAGCTGTCGCTTTCGCCGCAGCGAAGCCATTGGCTAATCCTCAACCACATCCACAACCAAACCCTCAAGTTTTGGCAGCTTATAGTGCTCCTGCCGTAGTCTCGGATGTTGTCTATCCTGGCGTGGCTTACTCAGCTCCATTAGCTTACCCAGGAACACTCAATCCAGTGGCTTACAATGCTCCTTTAGTGTATTATTAGGTTGCTTGGAAAATTAATTTTGATTTCTTTTTGAGCTATAATGTTTTGAATATTAAAAGTTTAATAAATGTTTGACTTATTTAATTGACGCTTTTTTATCAGAAATATTGTTTACATTTATTTATTTTGTTACCTCTTAAAAGTTAGAAACATTAAAAATGTTAACAATTGAAGTTAACATATCTCATAAGGCAGAAAGGTTTTACCAAGGGATAAAATAAAAAATTAAGAAGTGTCCTAAGACTAGACAGAGTAGCATCTATGAACTCAATACTTGTACCTGTAAGACTTTCAAAATTACAAGACCCTATCTTAATTTTTTCAAGATGTATCTTTACTTCTAGTATCATTCTTCATATTCTTCTATAGATCATAAAACAGTAAACATATCTATAAAACAATGCAGAAAGTTACAGAAAACACCTAGGGGAACACATTGAAAAAGTCCTCCAGAGCTCAATCCTTCTTTTATACCGTAGGTGTCTGGGATAAGTAAATTTTCCACTTAGAGGACATTTTGGACACCAGCATACCCTGAAACAATTCACTTCTATTTTTGAAGTCCTATGCAGCTTTGAAATCCACAAATATATGATAAATATCAATGCCAAACTCTAGGGTTTTCTTAAGAACTTGTCTCATTATAAGTAGAGATATTATATATTATTGATTTGTTAGTTCACAAGAAGCGCTGATGTTTCTACTGCACGCACGCAGAGCTTTTGTGAGTTTCCATTCATTGCAAGCATAGGAACATCTGTAGGCACTGATTGCCGTAGTCCTGATTGCCATTAAGCAGTTCTTTAAAATGATTGGCCTATTTTATATCTGCAATTTATCTCGCCCTTTACCTATTATTACTCTGGTTTTGAACTTTTTTCTAGAACTATTTATTTTGTTGTTAAAATTTTAGAATTTACGTGAGTCTATTCTATTTCGCTAGTTGATTTTAGGACATTTTCATAATTCTCTTTCTTCTTCATTTATATATTATACTAAGAAAATACCAAGTTTAATAGTGCCCTAAGACTAGACAGAGTAGCACCTACGAACTCAATACTTGTACCTGTATGACTTTCAAAATTACAAGACCCTATCTTAATTTTTCTAAGATGTAATGATGTTCCTCATGAACTAGTTCTCACCCAAATTCGAACGCAGCGCAGGCTCTTATTGCTTCCCGAACATTTTACCTTAGGAGATGCCGTCAATTTAGTAGAATTTTTTATTACATTGGAGAAAGTAGTCTTAGTATTATTGGCAGAACAAATTTGTATACGTTTGATGCTTGAATGACGTTTGTCCTACCATTATATCCTGTACGCTTTAGCTTTATCCTGCAAATTATATTATTATGATACTTGAGAAGTCAAAACAGACAGTAATCACCAAATATTAATAATTTTATTTACAAAGCTTTTAAAATACTATGGTGTGCATAACAAAATATATTAGGTTGGCGGAATTACTAATAGGTATTAAAAATCCACCCGCTGCACTGCCCTACTAATTCAATTAGCAGATTTAAAGAGGGTGGTACTCTTTTCCGACTAATTATGTTGCCTAGTACAGCCTACAAATAATCTGATTCGTCACAAGGAATTAGAAATATCGAATACTATGATGAGTCAACACCAATTAGTGGCGAGAAGAACGAGTCTAAGGTTGTACACAATAGTTAAACGGTTTTTTGTTGTAGTTTTATTAGAATTTCAACATGAAGGAATATTCTGAGTTCTTTGTTTCAAGTTTTTAGTTAAAAGTGAAGATAAAAATAATTTTTTTACCGTTAAATTTAGTGCACTAGCTTTTTGAATATGTTGCTCATAATAAAATTATATCAAAGTAGATTGTTGGTAATAGTAATCCCAATAATGGGCTTAAATTACTTTATTATTTTAAATACGATTAAGTTAATAAGGGCTCAACTAAAAGGAAATATCGTCATCATCATACAGCTTTTGTTTTATACATTTCATACAGAATACAATTCCATTAACTAAATTCTGTATTTATTTTTATTAAATTAACAAAAACCTTACATTAATAAGTGTTTTAAATTTAACCATTTTCTTTTATATCGCACTATGTACATCCATCATCTTACCAGTGATTACCAGGCACTTATTGGAACTGATAATAAAAAATTGAATTTTTAAAACCAGCACAGACCATAAAGGGCAATGACTGGAGAAAAGACAAAGATAAAAAAAAAGTTTTTTACGATCAGTAGAAGTGGAGTTAGCTTAATTTGTTTAAAAAAAATATAACCAACAATTTGGAGTTGCATACACTTTGAGGTTACTCCTTCTTCTTGATGTGCCTATCCGTTACGAATGTTGGCGATCATCATGGCAATCTTTATCTTATCTGCAGCAGCGCGGAAAAGCTGCATAGATGTTGTATTGAATCAGATTCTGAGGTTCTTCAACCAAGATGTTCTTCTTCTCCCTGGACCTCGTTTTTCAAATATTTTTCCTTGCAGGATGGCTTGAAGGAGAGTATATCTGGATTCATTTCGCATAATATGTCCGAAGAACTGTAACTTTCGAGATTTGATGGTGGTCAGTACTTCTCGATTCTTATTCATTCTTCTGAGGACCTCCTCATTTGTGACTCGGTCAGTCCACGGGATCATAAGCATTCTCCGATATAGCCACATCTCAAATGCTTCCAGTTTTCTGCACATATCTTCGTTCAAGGTCCACGATTCAACACAGAGAGAGGTTATGACTCTTGAAGAAGGCCCCATCCGATTGAAGGTGGATCTAGCTTTTCCGATGCGTGCTCTAATCTCCTGGTTGTTGGTCCATTCTTCATTTATTATGGTGCCGAGGTAGTTGTAGTGCGTCACTCTTTCTACAGGGGATTGGTTGACGTAGAGTTGACCTTCTGTTATTGTTTTCTTGCTAATTATCATAAGCTTTGTCTTCTTAACATTTATATTGAGTCCATATTGTTGACTGTAATACGTGATTTTGTTCATAAGAACTTGTAGGTCTTCTAAGTTGTCCACAAATACTACGGTGTCATCTGCATATCTGATGTTGTTTAGCCGGCAACTATTTAGTAGAATACCTTTTTCAGTTTTGTGTAAAGCTTCGATAAATATTCTTTTAGAGTACAAATTGAAGATTAGAGGAGATAAAATACAGCCGTGCCTCACTCCATGCATGATTTTCACATAGTCAGACATTGCATTTCATAACTCTTTGTTGGTTTCAAAAATTCACTATTTAATGCTCAAAATCATTAATTTTTGTCTCTACATCTGAGACTAACAAGCTATACACGGAACTTACTGTCCTCACAGACCAACCAGTGAAATGTAATAGAACAGATCTGATACTAGTTAATATACCAACTACACAAACAATTTCAAAATATATTATCATACCTTTTATAAAGAATTTTTTTTGAGATTATGGTATGCAGCTAACTACTGGAAATTCATTTTCCTTGTGAAAACACAAACAAAAATAATTCATTTATCAAAATCTAACAATAATAATCTGCATATTAAATACAACAGAAAGATTGTCACGAACACACATCTGACACAGAATAGAAAGTACCACCGAAACGATACGTATATTATCTTTACTTCTAGTATCATTCTTCATATTCTTCTATAGATCGTAAAACAGTAAACATATCTATAAAACAGTGCGGAAAGTTATAGAAAACACCTAGGGGTTAAACACATTGAAAAAGTCCTCCAGAGCTCAATCTTCCTTTTATACCTTAGGTGTCTGGGATAAGTAAATTTTCCACTTAGAGGACTTTTGGACACCAACATACCCTGAAACAATTCACTTCTATTTTTGAAGTCCTATGCAGCTTTGAAATCCACAAATATATGGTAAATATCAACGCCAAACTCTAGGGTTTTCTTAGGAACTTGTCTCATTATAAGTAGAGATATTGTCTATTATTGATTTGTTAGTTCACAAGAAGCGCTGATGTTTCTACTGCACGCACGCAGATCTTTTGTGAGTTTCCATTCATTTCAAGCATAGGAACATCTGTAGGCACTGATTGCCGTAGTCCTGATTGCCATTAAGCAGTTCTTTAAAATGATTGGCCTATTTTATATCTACAATTTATCTCGCCCTTTACCTATCACTGCTCTGGTTTTGAACTTTTTTCTAGAACTATATTTTTTTGTTGTTAAAATTTCAGAATTTACGTCATAGTTCTCTTTTTTTTCTTCATTCATATATTATACTAAGAAAATACCAAGTTTAAAAAACAATTTTTATTATTACAAATTTACAAGCTCTTATCATTAACACAGATTAAAATCTCTTTAGTATACTACGGGACCCCATCCACCCCATCCACTGTATCCTACTACTGGAGAAGAGTATGCTACTGGAGCGGAGTATGCTAATGGAGCGCCATAAGAGTAGGCAGAGTAAGCTGGAACTCCTGCGTAAGCGACTGGAGCAGAATATAACCAAGGTTTGGGTTGAGCTTTTGGAGCTGGTTCCGGTTGTGGAGCAGCAGCAGCCAAAGCCAAGATAGCGGCGAAGAAGAACTAAAAAAAAGGTATAAATAGTAAAAATATTTTTAAAAACTAAAATTTAGTTTATAAATACACACATAATACAATAAAGAAAGAGGAAACGGAATTGGGAACAATGAAATTAAAATATCCGAGGAAGCTCTCCAAATAGTGTATGAAAATAATTTAGATGTGGATCAGATATTCATTGAACCTCCTCAGCCAAATATTCTAACAGACGAAGGGTCGGAAGGTGAAGAAGATGATTTCGATATAAATCGATTACCAAGACGGCAACTCTCTGCAAATGCTGAAGTTGTATTATACCACAATCAAAGAATAGGTGCTAATGTTGCCATCGACGGTGGGGTCGACAAAAATTTTTCTTGGATATCTGGAGATTTGTAGGTTCCACCTAAACATAATGAAATGATGATGACTGATAGTAAACATGAACTGTACAAAAATATTAGTCCAATTGAACTGTTTAAACTTTTTTTGGTGAAAATGTGATAAATTTGTTAGTAGAAGAATCAATGAAGTATGCTTTTTCTAAAAATACACCTGATTCTGCTGTAACCAAGGATAAAATAAAACGTTTCTTGGGTATCTTACTGGTGTCTGGAAGAATTCCTGAAGAGAACCTAATTTATGACTAGTCCACGGTAAAATATTACGGTCGCCATGTATGTATGCAGTTTATTAGAGGTAAATCGATAAGATTCGGATTTAAAATGTAATGTATAAATGCTGCCTTAGGGTACTTACTCCATTTTTATATCAAGGCAAAGATCCTGAGACTACAAATGTAGATAAATAAAATTTTTGAAACTTTTATCTTTCTGTACGATGAAATTAAAAAACAAAACTTTTAATTTAAATTATATTTTGCCAACCTATTTACCAGCATGATTTTACTAAAATATTTAAGATTAAAGGCATACAATGCGGTCGGAACTATCAGAGAGAATAGGGTACCAAAGACCTATCCTTTTACATCTTCAAAAGTTTTACGTAAAAGAAGACGCAAGCGAGATTATGTTTCTTCGATTGAAAGAAATTAGAGATGTGTAGTTCACCATCGAAATAGTTCAAATGAACGATTCTTTCAACTGAACTAATTGAACTAGTTCATTAATTTTCATGACACTAGTTCACTGCGAACGATTTGCATTATCAATTGTGTCTCAACTTCTAAAGAAGAAAATAATGAATGAATGAGATCATATATTTATTATTTTGTAAATGGGATGGACTGACTAGTTTCAGATCAGATAACAGATAATAATTCTTATGAATGTGACAATAACATAAACAGTCTTATTTTAATGTCATAATGGTTCGGATCTTATTATCTTATGCCCATGCATTAGCTTGGACGTTGCCATGGTTGTGGTTAAAATGATTGATGCATTTACATAAAATATAAATTTATATAAAAGTGAGAATCAAAATGTGTTATTTAATGTTCCTAGAAAATACACTGATTTTTTTTTGTAAAGGTTCTTTTAGAAATAACCTAATTATAGATACCTATGAGTTTAAATATACGTGAATAAAAAAATAAATCATACGTGAACCATATTTATGTTTAAAACGGTTAATAAAAAACAAATCATAACAATTTTTTGCGAATAAAAAAAATGTTGTTTGCAAAACATTTGAGAAATAAATTGAATACATTTAAACCTAAACATACGATCGAAAGAAATGGTTCCGAACCCGAACTACTTGTACGGTAGTGAAAGACTGACTGAAAACCGAAGAAAACGGGCGACCGGCGCGAGCTTGTGTGATGATAAGACGAGAATCTGGCAACCAGTTATGTTAGGGTTGGATATCGATTTCGGTCCTACAAATAGTTCTTTCGCGAAATAGTTCACTGAACTAGTTCATTTTTGTGAAATAGTTCTCTTGGACTAGTTCGCCTAAAAGAACTAATAAGCACACCTCTAAAAGAAATAATGGCATTATAGGTGGTTGGACAATAATGCAGTGACAATTGCTTCGAATGCCTGTGGTTTCTAAAGCCCAACACAAACATATTCAAGTACCAAGACCTTTTGCCATTAGTCAGTATAATAGTGGAATGGGTGGAATTGACCTAATGATCAGTCGATATAGGATTGCAATATGTTGGTGGGTGATATTTACATGGTTGGTTGATGTATTGATTGTAAATTCTTGGATGCGTGGGTATAAAAATGTCACAACTTGATTTCAGACCTAAAATTCCAAATAAATATCAATCTCGATATGAAACTGCACCTTAAGTGGCTGGAAACCCAGCTACATCAAGAAATAGTATTTTTTTGAACAGAATTAGGGATGATTTGAGGTATAATGGAAGAGATTATGTTTTGGTGCCCACTTGAGAGAGAAAAAAAAGAGATATGCAGGTGAAAGATTCGTCAATTATTTGTACAATATGCAGAAAATGTAATGTAGAGTTATGCTTAAATCTACTTTTATATTTCATCAACAAACCTAGAAAATCACTAGAGTATATTAGACCAGCGTTTCTGTGTCTGATTGACCTAAAAAAGCCTTTGACAGAGTAAGACTTAAAGATGTAATTCATCTTCTGTATAATAGAGAAGTTCCCCTAAATATTATAAAAACTATTGAAAACATCTACCAATACAACAAAATGGAAGTCAGAATAGATGGGCAACTTACAGAACCTATAGAAATAGGTAGCGGAATAAGGCCTCATTGAGCCCGATGCTCTTCAATTTAATCATCGATAAAATCATCAAAAGCGTTAACAAAGGAAGAGGATACAGAATAAAAAACAAAGAAATAAAATTACTCTCTTACGCAGACGACGCAATATTGATAGTCCAAAATGAAGATAGTCTGCAAAGACTAGTCCACATATTTAACATAAGAGCAAAAGAATTTAATATGACAATATCATCTCATAAAACTAAAACAATAGTAGTCAATAGCAAAGAACCAACCAGATGCAAAATAGAAATTGATGGAATCAGTATTGAACGTGTAATGGAAATAAAATACCTGGGAATTCCACCTATGGAGACCTGGACAAAGAAGTAAGAGATCAAGTACTCTTCTTCTTCTTAAAGTGCCTATCCGTTCCGGATGTTGGCGATCATCACGGCTATCTTTACTTTATTTATTGCAGCGCGGAACAGTTCAGTGGTAGTCGTGTTATACCACTTTCGTAAATTTTGAAGCCAGGAAATGCGTCTTCTTCCCGGTCCTCTCTTACCATTTACTTTCCCTTGGAGAATCAGCTGGAGAAGGCCGTAACGTTCTTGATTTCTCATTATATGTCCTAGATATTCCAACTTTTTAGTTTTGACGGTCATGAGAATTTCACATTCTTTCCCCATTCTACGCAGGACCTCCACATTAGTAACTCTGTCAACCCAGGATATACGTAAGATGCGCCTATAACACCACATTTCGAAAGCTTCGAGTTGATTCATAGATGTAACAGTCAGTGTCCATGCTTCCATTCCGTAGAGCAGAACTGTGAATATGTAGCAGTTCAATAGACGGCATTTTGTTTTTAATGATATGTCTCGACTGTTGAAAATGGTTCTCATTCTAACGAATGCTGCTTTTGCTTTTATTATTCGCTGTTTAATTTCTGTTGAGTGGTCCCATTGACTATTTAAATTGGTGCCTAGATATGTATATTGCTCGACTCTTTCGATATTCTGTTGGTTGATTGTAAGATGAGCGTTTAGTATTGGTTTTTTACTAATTGTCATAAATTTGGTTTTCTTTATGTTAAGAGCTAGTCCGTATCTGTTGCTGACTTCTGTTATGCGATTTGTTAATATCTTTAAGTCATTCAGATTATCGGCAAAAACTATAGTGTCATCTGCATATCTAATGTTATTAAACCATTCACCGTTTATTAGTATTCCTTTCGCACAACCGTCTAAAGCTTCCTTAAATACCCATTCAGAATAAATGTTGAACAACAATGGAGACAAAATACAGCCCTGTCGTACTCCACGTTCTATTGCAATTTTATCAGTTAACTGGTCTTCTATTTTGATTTTGGCCGTTTGATTGTAGTAAATGTTTCTGATAATTCTAAGATCTTTGTTGTCAATTCCAATTTCTTGCATTAGAGTCATTAATTTGTCATGTTTTACTCTGTCAAATGCCTTCTGGTAATCTATAAAGCATACGTATATGTCACAATTCACATCCCTGCATCTCTGAAATAGCACCTGTACAGCAAAAAGGGCGTCCCGTGTTCCCAGAGCATCACGAAATCCGAATTGTGTTCTTGTTAGTTGTTCCTCACATTTTGTATATATTCTTTTGTGAATGACCTTTAGAAATGTTTTAAGTAAATGGCTCATAAGGCTTATAATTCTATAGTCTTCGCACTTTCTCGAATTGGGTTTTTTTGGAAGATTTATAAAAGTTGACACTAACCACTCTTGGGGAACCACGCCCAGATCAAGTACAAACAGCAAAAAGAATGAAGTCAAGAATTTATAAAGTTACTGTAAGACCAATAGTGACATATGCCTCAGAAACAAGACACGACACAGCCACAACACAAAGACTACGGGAAACGGCCGAGATGAGAGTACTAAGAAGAATTACAGGAAATACGCTGAGAGATCGAAAGATGATTGAAGACATTAGAAGAAGATGACATTAGAAAAAAATGTAATATAGATTATATAATAATCGTTTATAAAGGCGAAGAAAAAAAAACAAAATAAAAAATAGCTTAAGTGGCTCAAAAAATGAAGATTTACATTCAAGAAAATTGGAAAGTACCAAATGACAAAGGAAAGAAACGCGGTTTAAGGACCTAAAAATGAGAATTAAAAAAATTTCGGTAGACCAAAACACGTGAAAGAAAACGTCGGGCGGTAAAAATTCATAAGAATACAAAATTTTAAAAATTACTAAATTATTTGCTTACCGAAAATAGTTAACAACTATTCATAATGTCTTAAAAAAAGTCATATAGAAATATAAAATTACGAAATATACTAAAAATATCTGTACTTACCAATTTGAACATTTTGAAGATTTGTGGTTATTTGATTAGAAGTGAATCAATCTATGCTCAATATTCTTGATACACAGCTTTTTATACCAAACTATTTTTCACTAGAAATCTTCAAAATATTCTAAAGAATCTACCCCACTCAGGAATTTGCCCCTATTTGCATAATTCAAATTTTTGGAGGCCAATGTTCAAAATCTATTAATCTAATTTAGTTAGTATAATTTTGATAAACAGTTTAATAAATAACGCGGAAGAAATAAAATTCAGACGAAATACATATTTTATTTTGGATGAAAAAATGTTAGTCGTGTATGTTGGCATTTAAAAATATGTATTGACAAAGATAATCATGAGGTAATTTCTTATTTTAATTAAATATTTCTTTGTAAATATAACTCTACACTGAATAGAACAGAACAATTTAGAACGAGATCCTACAGCATACACAAGGAATAATACGAGGAAAATAACAATACCATACATAAAAGGATTATTAGAAAAACTTAAAAGGATAGAAAATAAATTCAACATTTCAACAACATTCAAAACAACAAATACATTGAGATTTTTTGTCTAAAACCAAACCTAACAATAAACAAGAAAGGACAAAGAACCGCATTTATAAAATACCTGGTGAATGCGATCAGTTTTATTTAGGTGAAACAGCAAGGCCATTAAAACACATAGGGTTCAATGGAATGATTCAAATATAGTCCTAACAGAAACGGATGGTAAAAAGAAAAGAAGCGGCTCTAATTATGCTAAATGAGACCAATTGTGTCGCAAATTTCTCGGCTTAGTGTAGTAGGATCTGGTTACCCATATTAAAAGAGGAAGTTATTAAAAGGAAAATAAAAGGAAAAGGAATCACTAACAGGAGATTTTTACTGTCATCATGGCATATGATGATATTTTCGCACTTATTCCAGTAATTATCTATGTTTTCAACAGTAATACTCATTTGGTCATCTAGTTTTTCTTTAAGTTTTTTTTTTATTTTATTAAAGCATCAACCACGCAGGGTCATTAGCGTATTTAGATTAATACAATAAGTAAAATATACATTAGTTTACAATAATAATAATAATAATAATAATATCTTTGTGTGTTACAATGTTCATTTTAGATCTTTTGAAGGAGTTGGCAGTCTTTAAGATAGGAAAATATTTTTCGGGTGTCTGTATTTTCTTCTAGGGCATCTCTTAGGGAGTTGGGTATGTTATATTTGAGTCGTTCACTATTATATTTGGGACACTGTATTAAAAAATGTTTAACCGTTAGAACACTGTTGCACACTTCACACACTGGTTTATTTTTGCGCTGTAATAAATAGTCATGAGTAAGTCGTGTATGGCCGATACGGAGACGGGTAAGTATCACTTGCTCTCTCCTGTCTTTTATTTTTGGTTTCCAAAGATGTGAATGTTTGTTGACTTCGTATAGCCTTGATGGAGTGTTGTTCCAAGTTTCCTGCCATTTTTGAATTATTTTTTGTTTTAGGTATGGTTTTAAATCGTTTTGTACCAATATATTACTTTCTTCGGACATCGGGTTAGTTGGTGCGTTCTTAGCCAGTTTATCTACAACTTCGTTTTCTTCAATTCCTATATGAGAAGACACCCATAAGAAGTGAACTTGGATGTTCTTATTTGCAATGTTTTTAAGTTCTTTTTTAATAAGAAGTAGAAGGGGGTTGTCACAGTACAATTGAGTCAGTGAGGATAATGAACTTAAAGAATCTGTGATTATTATATATCTTTCTTTGTTTTTGTTTTGTATTAACAATAGTGCTTTTAGGATTGCAAATAATTCAGCCGAAAAGATGGTTGTAATTGATGGCAATTTGAAACTAACTGAGGAGTCTTCCGAATAAATTGCTGCTCCAACTCTGTCTTCATTTTTTGACGCATCGGTGTATACGTTGTAGGTATTGCCATATCTGTTTAATAGTGTATAAAACTTTTGTTTAATGACGGTTGATGATATCTCCGATTTTCTTAGGCTTGTTAGACTGATGTCGATATCAGGAATAGATATTGTCCATGGTGCTGGGTTGTTGATTGAAGAGGTATCATAGGTTTTTGAAAATTGAAAATTTAATTTGGATAAGTATGATTTTATACGAAATTAAAAAGGATGATCAATTTGATGTGTTTGTTGGAATTTATTTGTAAATCGATCAGCAAAAACGTTATGCAGTACTGGATTATTTCGGTTTGATGACACTGCCGCTGCATATTGTCTTCTGAAAGAAAGAGGAAGTTCTCCACTTTCCCAATAAAGACTTTGAATGGGACTTGTGTAGTGAGCACCTAAAGAAATACGTAGACATCTATTTTGGATAATATCCAGTGACTTCAAATGTGTTTTTTTGGAGGAGTTGTAGACGATGGCTCCATAGTCAAGTTTTGATCGAATTATGGATTTGTAAATAAGTATTAAACTTGAATAATCGGCACCCCAGTTTTTAAAGGCAAGGGATCGTAGTAAATTTATACCAGGTAGACAGGATTTTTTCAGCTGTTGAATATGTGTCTTCCAAGTTAATTTTTTATCAAACGTCATACCCAAGAATCGGATTTCTTCTACATAATCTAGTTTTTGTTCGTGTAGATATAATTCTTTTGTTTGGATTTGATTTCTCTTTGAGAAACAGATTGCTTTCGTTTTTGTAGTGTTAAACTGAAGTCCACTTGTAGCTGACCATTTCTCAATGTGTGTTAACGCTTTTTGAATGTGATTGTGAATCGTTGCTATGTTTTTTCCTCTACAGAAAATAACTAGGTCGTCAGCGTATAATCTAGCTTTGACGGGGTTTTCAATTTATGTTAATATCGAATTTATTGCTACTAAGAATAAAGTTGTGCTTAAATTTGATCCTTGTGGTATACCATTTTGTTGAATTTTTGTTTGAGAATATGTTCCGTCAACTCGAACTTGAAATTGTCTGTTTTCAAGAAAATTTGAAATGTATTTTAATATGTTACCCCTTATTAACCAGCTGCTGAGTGTTTTAATGATTGAATATTTCCAAACTGTATCATATGCTTTGCTTATATCAAAAAATATTTCAACACAATGCTGTTTTATTGCAAATGCTTCGTGGATTTCTGATTCTAAGTCAACGAGATTGTCTAAAGTTGAGCGATGTTTTCGGAAACCACATTGTTCTGGAATAATTAATTTGTTTGCTTCTAAATACCACATAAGCCTATCGTTTATTATCTTTTCTAATATGTTACCTATGCTACATGTGAGTGATATCGGTCGATATGTTTGTGGATCTGATTTTGGTTTAGTTGGTTTTTGAATAGGTATTATGATTGAATTTTTCCATGATTTAGGAAATACGTTTCTGGATAAGATTATATTGTAGATTTTGAGTAGGTGTTCTTTAGATTGAGGGCCTAAATGTTTAAGAAATATAAACGGTATATTGTCGGGTCCAGGACAAGTGTTCTTACAATTCTGAAATACATTTTCTAATTCTTCCTTTGTTATTTGTATATTGAGATCGTTATTGTTTTGATCGTAATATTCTATAGGATTTTTTTCTTCTTTTATTTTGATTTTTAAGAAATTGGAAGTATAATTTAAGTTACTTGAGTTATATTCATAAGTAGATGCTAGTATATTGGATATTTCTTCTGGGCTTTTATAAATAGTGTTATTTTGAGTTAAAAAGTTTATTGATTTATGGGGTTTGGAACAAGACATTTTGTTGACTTTTTTCCATATAGCTGTTATAGGAGTTGAACTATGTATTGTGGTGACATATTCTCTCCAAGAGTCACGTTTGGCTTTTTTAATGGTATACCTAGCGACTGCCCTTAATTTTTTGAATTCTATAGAATTTTCTTGAGTTTTTTGTCGTTTGAATTTATTAAAAGCTTGTTTCGATTGTTTTAATGCTTCTTTGCAGTCATGATTCCACCAAGGTACCGACTGATGTTTGTGATCGTACTTAATTATTCCAACGTACTTTTTTGCTGATTCTGTGATTACGTTTGTCAGAGAGTATATTGTTTTGTCTATATCTACATTGTCATTTAGGTTTTGCAGGTTGTTTTCAACGTAATTTTGATATTCTGTCCAATTTGCGCCTTTTAAATTCCATTTTAGTTGTTGCGGGGTAGTTGATTGTAGTTCATTGCTTATTATGATAGGGTAGTGATCACTATCATATAGATCTGGTAACACATCCCACGTAAGAGTATGTGTAATTGATGGTTCGCAAATACATAGATCTATACAAGAGCCTTCACCTGTTCTTGTGTCAAAGCGCGTATGTTGTCCGTCGTTAAGAATATTTAGGTTGACTTCTTCTATTATTTTTTCTATTTTTCGACCTAGAGATGTTAGTTTTGCTGAACTCCATAACGGATTATGTGCATTGAAATCTCCAATTATTATCCTTGGAGCAGGTAGTTGATTTAATAAGTTTGAAATTTCTTTTGAATCGGGTTCTTTATTGGGGGGAATGTAAATATTGCAAATTGAAAAAGAAATTGTGTCTGTGACTCTAATTCCAATTGCTTCAATAGTTGTTGTGAGTTTTATCAGTTTAGCGTCAAAGCTATCTTTTATGTAGATTTCTACCCCTCCGCTTGCTATTTTCGAATTTTCTCGATTTCTAAAAAAAACAATTGAAATTCTTCAAGTCATGAGCTTTGTTGTTTTTGAAGTGGGTTTCTTGTAAACATATCAGACTAGGTTTATGTTTTGAAATTAGTAATTTTAACATTTCTAAATGGGTGTAATACCCATTTATGTTCCATTGAATTAGAGAGTTGAAAATGATGTGTTATTAATTTTCTATTGATGCGTCGCTTTCTAAGTCTGTTTGAAGGTCTAAGTTGATTTGCTTTAATATTTTATTTTTTATTCGAGTGCATTTGACTTTAATTTTTCGGTCCTTTAGGTAAGGGTATATATTAGTTAATAGATCTGTGACCTCTGCTGTTTCTTCTGTATACATTTTGGTGACACTTAACGGGTCTGGTGAGTTCTCACAGTTTTCAAAAAAGTCTAATAACTGTTCGTAAGTTATAGGGTAGTTGGAATTTGGGTTCTCAAATAAAGGTTTACAGTATCTTAGCATTTCTTCTAGTGTTTTTTGTGGTTTGACATTTTGATCTGATTTTACTTTCTTCTCTTTATTTTTTGGTGTAATAAAAGTAGGTTCCTCTGTAGATGTAGTAGCTGGTGGAGAGACCTGGGAGATTGTGCGTTTGTTTTGTGCTTTCCCTGTGTTTATATGCGTTGCCTTATTTTCTATATCTATTTTTGGGTAGTTTGTTGTTTCTGAATCTTCTTTGGTTAGCTGCATGTGTGGTTTTTCTTGTTGGTTATTTTGTGGTTGGGTTTCTTCTTGTGTGCTTTCTTCTTTTGATTGTTGTTGTTTAGTGTTTGTCTGGGTTTTTTGAGTTGATAGATTAGTTGTATTTTCAATTGGGTTTATATTTGGAACTGGATTATTTGATGTTGAATTATCTGTTGTAATCGCAGTAGACATTGGACACTTTTTTGTTAAGTGGTTGGTTTGTTTACATGTTTAACAAGCTTGGTTATCTAATGAAAGGAAAATTCTGTATGTCGTTTCCTCATATGTGACAAGAAAAGAATCAGGTAAGGGCTGGTTATTTAGTGGAGATATGTATGTTTGGCGTCTGAAACTCAAAATATGTTGGAATTGTGGTGTTGATGTGCCTATTCTTAGGAATGTTATAGGTGACAGAAGATTTAATCCATGTGATTTTAATGCGGATATTAGGACTGAGTGTGGGATTGAGGGACAGACATTGGACAATACTAATCGCTGACTGGGGCTAATTAGTCTACGAGCTAGTAAGAGTTGATGGTTTATTTGAATTTTTTCATTTCTGTTTATGAAATCCTCAGCTAGTTTTTCGTTTGCTAAATAAATACATACTCTATTATTTGATAATTTTGAACAGAAGGATATCTGGGTTGGTTGTATCAGATGACTCAAAGCGGACAAGTAATCATCTAGTTTGGTATTTTCAATTGAATCAAAAATAATTGCTTGTTTTCTTGATGGAAATATATTGGATTGTGGTGTTTGATTGGTTACGGAAGAATATGTAGGTGATCCATTAAATTGATATGATAAGGAGCTGTTTGGTGTATTGTTAGTTGTAGGAATTTCAGATTGAATAGAACTATCCATTTTTAATTATCATTTGTAACTGGGGTACGGTCCTGGCAAACAACCTTCTTAGTCTGTAGTGGAACAGGTTTGGTATAAATACCTGTCCTAGATTTTGTAGGTTATCCAAAATAATATTTGATAATAGTAAAAACTGTTATGTTTAAAGTAACTTACTATCTCTGTCGTGTTTATTTTTGTTATTTCACTGCTGGATCACTAATTAACGAAAATATTTTTAGTATTTCACTAGTTTTTAAATTAATTATGAGAGCTCGATTTAAAACACGTATTAGCTACTATGTTCAGAGTCGAATCTTTCTTTAAGTTTGTATTTAAATTTTCTAACTATCTCAGGGTTTCGTAGTCTGTCCACCTCGAATTCATCTTCTTTGCTTCCTTTACCTTTTTGCGTTAGAGATTCGTGCCCTTAGTTAAACCTGGACCAGGTAGTGATCGGAGTCAATCTTTGCTCCACGTCTGGTACGTACATTCATAACATTGCTATAATGTCTTGCGTCCACAACAACATGGTCAATCTGATTGATTATGTTACCGTCTGGGCTAACCCAAGTGCCTTTGTGTATATTTTTACGCTCAAGGCATGTGCTGATTATCACCATAATGAGGCCGCAAGGTGAATTAAGCGTGTTCCATTGTTGTTCAACTCGTTATAGAGGCTATATTTTCCAATCGTGAGTAGGTAATCGTTTTCTTTTCCTATTTTTGGCGTTGAAATGTCCAAGTACTATTTTTATATTATTTCTAGGGCAGTTCTGTATTATTTCTTTCAGTTTTTCGTATAATTCATCCTTTTTTTCGTCTAGCTTATCTTCTGTGGGTGCATGGGCATTAACTACTGAATATTTGAAAAATTTTCCTTGGTCTTCTTATATTCAGTGATAAATCATTTCAAAAATATTATAGAGATATAATCATGGTGCATATACTGTATTAAATACATCTAGCTACAAATACTCCTGTATTTCTATAATTTCCCCCTGTTCAAAAAGATCGTTTAGCCATTTAGTATTTGATAAAAACCTCTAAGTATAGATGATGGCAAAATCTGCATTAAACAGTTGTGATTCCTTGTAGTCTTTATCTGAAAATTTGCGTTCCATCGATAATTAAATTATTTAAAATATTTTCTAATATGTATCGGTAATTAATCAATCTCTTTTTGCTATTCTGATCATTTGATTAAAATATTTCTGGATATTCTATCACAATATTTAACCTCTTATGTACATTTCGATGACATTTCGTTATACATGCAACAAAGTTACTTATTCTATTCATTAAATTGGTTTCCTAGACCGTTATCCACCACTCGTTCATGTTTCGGTGTAAAAAGGAATGTATTCTCCGTAAACTTTCTACTTAACTCAAATACAAATCTGTTCCCTAATTTAACTTTTAATGATTTCCTGTAACTTGGTACCACATAAAAGAGATTACATTGTACTAGAGAAAAGGCAAAACGCCTCTTTTCGCGAAAAGGACAAAGAGGGGTCATTGAACGCCCAAACATTAACATTATAAAAAATTGTTATTAATTTACAACAATTTACAACAATCAGTTCTAAACATTGGAACATAAATAAAAATTGCTGAAATAAAGGGTAATATAGCTTTATGAAAAATTAAATTTATTTTCTTGGTTTCGTTATAGATTAAAGTCAGGAACGGATACACGGGGGAATAGGGAAATTTCCCTTCTGCAACAAAATTAAAGAAACCTATTCTTTATGTCTTTTGTAAAGTTTGGGTTTATCTTTTTTACGTTTTATGGAATTTTGGCAAATCTTCATCTTTTGTGATGCCCTTTTTGAACAAACCTTTTTAGTTGACGTATATCTTAAAATGTCTATCAATTTTTGACTATATTTGGTGTATTCAATCATATTCGTACTTCATCTTTAACTTTTTTGCTACAATTTTATTTAAGCATACGATTTAGAATCTTATTTTTCTTTATCTAATCAGACTAAAATGTGTAAATAACGCAACCCACATATTTAAATTATCAGTTATTTCATAATAGAAACAACAAAAAAAATAATTATACAGAAGAAAGATATTTTAATATATATAATGTTATGATAAAGAGTTTTAGAGATACCGTACTTAATTACTGGTTTGTACACTTACTTTGAATGAAATTTGGCTCTTTAGTGTCGCAAATTTAAAATTTTGGGTGACTAATTGTGGTAATATCTAACAATTTGTTTTTTTACTTTGCATATTCAAAATTGGGAGGATTTTGATAAAATAAATTATTCTGTTCTATTTATTTGGTGTAATAGTATATAAGGAGAACAATGACGATACTGCTTTATTCTGTTTAGAAGTTTAACAATGGGTAAATTGGTAAGTAAACTAACAGTTTTTTTAAGTATCCCTTTCAGTATAGCGTTATATGAGTAGTTGTGAAATATTTACCCGATTCCGTAAAATTATTTTATTTCTTATTTTGTTTTTTTTTATTACACAATAACTACAGGTTGTATTGTACAAGCTTATTTATTTTATTCAACCATTAACTGTGCTTGTGAATTAATTTCGAAATATTTGCTAATATGAGTTCTCAAAGACCTAAGCTTTATAAAACGTTAAAAAAATGGTACCCTACACATAACAGCGCTTAGCGCCGCGGTTTACCAGAATGTCGACAGCCAGTTATGGTGTTAGAGAAGTTAGCATGTTTTTGGTTGTTACACCGTAGATTCAGAGCAAGGTAAAGACGAAAAAGAAGATGGTGGGTGGACCCTTCAGTTAATAATAGATTGATGATCCATGAGTTCTTTTGTGATTCTGTATCCCAAATTGGGACAATACCCTAAAAAGTTTTGTAACTATTTCTGAATAAGTATAACATTTTTTGATGAACTTTTAACTTTAATAAAATAATGCTTATCGCCATTTGAAAATGCAAAACTCGTATTTATTTATATTAACTTTTTATATAATCAAGTTTCTTTAAACCTCTCTTTTAATAGGAACTGTTGTGGCATTTTGGAGTAATTATTGTGCCAGACATAGAGATACGTAGTAGGATTGAGCAAGCCAGAACAGCATTTACTAATATGAGAACCTTGCTAAGCAACAGCAGCCTTAACGCTTCGATATCGCTTTGTAAAATGTTACATTTACTCCATACTATTATCATCATCAGTGGCATTACAGCTCGTTATGAGCCAAAGCCTTCTTCAGAACAATCTTCCATTCGCCCCTGTCTCTGGCAACTCTTCTCCATGCTTTAATTCCGATGGATTTTAGATCATCCTCTATGTTATCTTGTTACCTAAGTTTTGGTCTTCCTCTGGCTTATCTTCCCACTGGTCGTCTTTGGTAGAAAATTTTTCTGATCGTTGCATCTTCATCTCGCCTAATTACATGTCCTATCCATCGAAGGCGTGGTAATTTAATACATTTTACAACGTCAGATTCCCCAAAACTTCTGTATAACTCAAAGTTGTAGCGCCTACGCCACAAACCGTGTTCTTGGACGCCTCCATATATTTTTCTCTCGAAACGTTTAAGCTATTCTTGGTCGTTATGTGTAAGTGACCACGTTTCTGATCCGTGTGTTAACACTGGCCTTATTAGTGTTTTATATATGGCAACTTTAATTTTTCTGGGTAGTTTTGAGGTGATCTGTTTCCTCAATCCATAATAGCACTTATTGGCAAGAACTATTCTTCTTTTAATTTCTTCGCTGACATTGTTGTCTTTGGTCAGCAGCAAGCCCGGGTAGACGAAGGTGTCCACACCTTCCAGTTCCAGATCATTAATTAATACTCTAGCTATCTGATTGCCTGATCTAGTACAATACATATACTTGGTTTTCTGTGCGTTTATTTTTAATCCCATTTTCAGCGCAGACGCCCTTAGTGATCGAAATGCTTCGATCAGAGATTCTGTAGACATAGTAATAATGTCTATGTGATCTGCATATCCGACCACTTGTACAGATTTATTAAAGATAGTGGCATTCGTATTAATATGGCACTCTCGAATTACTTTTTCTAGTGCAATGTTAAATAAGAGACACGACAGTCCATCTCCCTGTCTCAGTCCATTTTTACAATGAAAGGGTCTTGAAAAGTCGTTTTGGATTCTGACTACACTCTCTACGCCTGTGAGTGTAAGTTCTGTTAGTTGAACAAGATGAAGCGGCATTTTAAATTCTACCATTCCACCAGGAATATGTGGGGGTGTCGACTCCGAACTCAAGCGTTTTCTCAAGAATCTGCCTGACTCTGAAGATTTGATCCGTTGTTGATTTATTGGGTCGGAAACCGCACTGGTAGTTCCCAACTATTGTTCAGCATAGGGGATCAATCTTCTGTACAATACGTTTGACAATACTTTATATACCACATTTAGCAGGGTGATGCCTCTATAATTATCACACACCATCATATTTCCCTTTTTGTGAAGAGGGTGCATTACACCTAATTTCCAGTCCGCGGGCGTTTCCTTCCGTTGCCACATTTCGGTTACTAATGTATGCATGTGTTTAAAAAGTGTGTCACCACCATTTTTAAAAAGTTCGGCAGGAAGATTGTCCAAACCGGAGGCTTTGTTACTTTTCAGTTTTGAAATGGTTTCTCTTTCTTCTTCGGTGGGGGGCGGCTCTTGAGCGTTTTCATCCATTTCTGGCAAAGTAATTTTTATTTGGTCTTCTTCACGACTGTCGCTAAGCAGTTCTTCAAAATGATTCGCCCACCCGCTTAGTATCTGTTCTTTCTCATTAATTATGTAACCATATCTGTCTTTACATGCTGTTATTTTGGGTCTGAATTCTTTTCTGCAGCTGTTTATCTTCCGGCAGAATTTTCGCGAGTCTTTTCTATTGTGGTGGTTAACAATCTCGTTTAAAGCGTTTTCGTATGGCTCTTTCTTTTTCCTTCTAAACGTCCTTTTCTCTTCTCGTCTAAGATTTTCATAGTCTTCCAGGTTTGATCTCGTTCTGCGCTGCTGAAGTCTCTTCAGCATATGCTTCATTTTTCTGTTGGTTAATGGATCTAAATTCTTCGTCAAAACAATCTTCGTTTATTTTGTGCATATACTTGGATTATATTTATTTTACATTTTAAATTAGAGTTTAGAGATAGCAATCATACTCGATCAAAGTAGGAAACAAAGGTACAAAAAGCTTTTTGAGAATTCTAATTAATTATAATGTCAACTACCTGCCTCTGTTTGGAGTTGTTACCAGAATAGTACATTGTTACATTTACGCACATTAAATATTATATTTCTTTCTTTCTCCCCTTTCTTTTACCCTATCAGGGTGTCGGATATTTTGTTCTATTTATATATGATAATTATGACAATTATTATTCAATTCAAGATAGTTGATTCAGGATCAAAACAGCTTTATCAAATGAAAGATTCCAAGAAAGAGAGAATTGTGTAAATCAAGTGGGTTATTAAGAATTATGTTTGTCTATTAATTTGTTGATGTTTATGTACTCTTGAAAGACGACTTAAGGGTCTAATTATAAGTGCAATTTCAAAGTTATCGTGGAGTAAATATTTGTCTTCGAGAACGTAAAAAATTACACCCATATAATTCAAGTGTTTATAGATTTTAATTTACACATATTTTTTAGAGCACAGAAAGTTAAAAACAGATTTTGTCAATGAATATTCTTATTATTATAGTTTATATGTACAATTAAAAAATTTACTTCTACATAATTTTAAACGTAACATTATTTTTAACAGATCGCCGTCACCTTTTTCGTCTGGGCAACTTTGGCTATCGCTGAAGTAGAACCAAGTCCATGTAAAACAATAGACGTACACACTAATACCACCCCTACACCAGGGGTAGTCATCGTCACCACCACACCAAAGGATAGAAACAACAAAAATGAAACAGATACACATGCAAGACCTACACCTTCAGAACTAACAACATCCACACAAACACATTCAACACCACTAACTTCTACAGATCCGGCTACACCTCTGTTGCCTTCGAAAGAGCCTGAAAGTTCACAAACCACATTAGGTTCATCCACTGTAACACCTACACCGCCGTTGTTTAAATGGTTTTAAATTTTTGTTATATAACTCGATTTATGTATGATTTTCTTTAAAAATTAATATTTTTGTTTAACGTTATTAAATATTTAGAGTTCATTGGTGTTCTTTAATTTCCTAGGGAGCAGTAACAAGTTATAATAATAATATAGTGATACTTAGTAATAACATTAGAACCGCTTTTTGTAGAAAGTGCTTAAGTCGAGTTTTAATAAAATTGTGTTTTTGAAACAAATACATTCAATATAAATCAAAATAAAGAGATTGATGCTGGAACGAAAGAACTACCATTTACCCTTAGTTATTATTTTACTATCGTTTTACGAAGTTTTAGGCAGAACGATGAAATTGATATTGAACGATGAAAAGTCATCGCTATAAAGAGAGAATGATATCGGTATAGAGAAATAATTAATACATTGTCCTTATGACGAACTAAACAACGTTTACTATTTTCATCGTTATATAGGAATTATCGGTATATAGGAAATCATTATAAAGAGAGACTACTGTATATCTAGTGTCCTAAGAAAATGTTTTAACCACGTAAAGCACGTATTGAACATCTAACGATCCAAAGTCAATATTAAATTTGTAATAATCTGCCAAGCATTGATTTTTCATGGAAACGGGTTGAGGTGAAACCATTTTTATATCAACTTTATTCACTAGAGCTCACTCATCCATTTTTTCACATTTTCGTAAGTAGCTTTCCAACATAGTAAACCTTCTTAGGAAAACGTATCAACACGAAATCGCCCTTATTAGCACTTCGAAAATAATTAGGTTCTTCATCAGATTGTTCAGGAATCCAATTATTATCATTATCTGAGGAGTCAGCTAGTTGGATATCACTTTCTTCACTGGAGTCAACTCTGTTTTTTGCCGTTTAATTAATTTGGTTGTTGTAAGGAATTCCTTTAAACGATCATTAACCTTTTTACTAATTAGTGCTTTCCCTTTTCCTCTTTTTTTTTCTCTATCAACGCATCTTTCTCGGGTGTGTCAGTAATATTTGTGCTTTTACCTCGTTTTCTATGTTTTCTGTTAGCTTTACGAGGTGGTGCTTTTGGATACCCTCTGAACTCTTCTGGACTAGCAAATGTGGGAAGTTTATTATCTATAGTTGTTTCTAGCTGAAATTCAATGTGAGATGGTCCAGGTTCACTTTTATCTGAAATAATCTCGTTCTCAAGTTGCGCGTCACGGCAATTGCCGTCCTACTTGTACAACTGAACATAATAAGTGTATTCAAACTAATAAAATTTTAATTTTAGAATTGTAAATGTCTGCATTTTTTACCATACCAAATGCTTAATGCACGTTCAGTATCTGGTGTAGTCTCTTTACAACATTGTAATCGAGAACATCTTCCCGTTGTAGCCCGTCAGATAGTGCTAATGTTAAAAAGTCTGTGTCGTTAAAGATTAGAGAATTAAATGGATAAATTTCACTTTTCTGGAATCCTGACGTTATATTGGAAAGAGTTAAGGATTTAGCATGAGCTTTTCCAACACATTCGGCTATTTGGTAAATAGTCATGAGAATTCCAGGATGTCGTAGAAGCCAAGAATCAATCATCATCAATTAGCCTATATTTGTCCACTGCTGAATGTAGGCCTCCCGTAAAATTTTCCACCTATTCCTATCTTGTGCTTCTTGCATCCAGTTTGTGGTGATGCGCTTGATATCATCCGTCCATCTAGTCGGTGGTCGTCCTCTGCTTCGATATGCAGAATGGAAAAGAATCAATACCAGCACTGTAATGTGTTTTGAATGGTACAAAGACCGATATACCTAAGGATTGCATTTTGTGACTACAGTGTGGAGGTAGGGTCAAAATAGTCACACCTGCAGCTCGAACTTTTTCAACAACGGCAACTGATATTTGGCTTTCATGATTGTCATATATTAGAAGGGAAGGATTGTCAGGTGTACTATGTAAATGCTTTATAAAATGGTCAAGAACATGTGAAAAGAGTTCGGCCGTCATCCAACCATTGGGCGTTACTAATCCCAGTGTACCTGGGGGTGCTCCAGCTACCATATGAGTTTTGAAATATTTTCTCGAAGATATCATCGCTGGGGGAAGGTATATGCCGTTAGCACAAGTGATTGCGCAAGTTGTTACTAAAGTTCCACGTTCGGCATTGCTACATTGACTAATTTGTTTGGAACCCTTTTCGGCTACAATTTTTCTCGGGTTTTGCATAGTGCTAGTACCCGTTTTATTAACATTAAAGATTGTAGATGCATAAGCTACTTGAGGTTTCTTTTCAAATATTTGGTGTAGATGATTAAAAAATGTTTTCACATTGTGTGGGTTAAACGAAGTGATTCTGCTTAAACTGCAGGCTTCCGACTGACTAATGCTAAGATAAGTATTTTCATAAATTGTCGTAGCCAATTAACCCCAGCTTGCTTGTTTTTTGTCCAAGATTCAGGAACAACCAGTTCGTTTACATCCGCCATCTCCCACGCAAGCTTTCTGCACTCTTGTGTGGACATTCCATATGCCATTTTACTGCAGGTATTAATATACTCTGCTAATCTTACTTCCTGTTCCTCTGTAAAAATTTGTCGGACGGAATAATTGGGTGACATTTTTATATCTGCGTTTAATAATATATCTCTCGGCTGCTCCACGTAGACAATAATGTTCCACTAATACCAACTTTGTGGCAGCAGCCATTACATCTGGAGACGTATTCCCTATTTTCCTAGGCGTTTGCTTTCCAACCATCTTAAATACCAAAATAAATTGTTGGTAATAATTTATAATATTAATTTATAATATTGCGGTACACAGTGAAACGGGTATCACTGTGTACCACATAAAACTGTTCCAGTGTATACCAATAACCACACAATAAATACTAGAAACCAATTCGCTAAGGATTTTTGCTTAGTTGATGAGATATGTTGTGGAATGCAATAATTTTAGATTCCCCATTTCTCTAATAACATCTTTATCAACGTCTGTTTTGCCTTGCAATTCTAAGAAGGCACAGATTAAAGCATAAATCTGAATTTGATTTCAAAAAATTAGTTTACGTATTTAAAATTTAAAACTTTGCTATGCGAGTCATTATCTTACAAATTGTGTTTTAGGTTATATTATTACATAGGTAAAATGCCATTGTAATAGTAAGAATGCTTGAAATCAGCTGTTAATAAATAAAAAGACGTGTCAACTACTCTTATTAAGTTACTACATACCTTTAAAAAACATAAAAACCAATTATTATTCGCAAAACTTATTCCACGCACGTGAACGCTCACAACCTTTGGTAATTCTGGCAATCCATGATAATCTTAGAGTTCAATTCATAAACATATCTCAAAGAAATTAAATAATTTTTCATAATTTTCTACATTTAGTGTCCACGCTTGACACTGAACATGCAAAATTTAATTAAGCTCGTCTTTATATTCAGAAAAGTCTCATCAAAGTCAAATTTTTTTCATGTTTTCTCTTATATTCTCGTATAGTTGCTCTTATCTCTATATATCTATATTGTAATTTTATTATTGAATCACAGGAATAAGAACAATTTAATTATTTAATAACCAAAATGATTCTAGCGTCTGACGATACCAGCAATTAGTAACGAAAGAAGAATGTTGGAGCTAATTTGATGATAGTTCTGTCTCCGAAACATTAAGTTGAAGATTGTTTCGGTGACAGAACTGTCATCAAATTAGCTCCAACATATTAATATATTTAACGATAAAGAAAATGTCAATGCAAAGTATATCTATATTGTTACTTTTTATTCTAAATCTCCCAGCATAATTATAATATTCACTCTTTGAATCTGTGTGTTCAGATCTTTTAAATTAGACACTCTGTCTAAAACAAAAAACATTAATAGTCATAAATAAAGCAAATCTTTTTACCTTTTTGACTTTTATAAATTAAATTTTTTTTTGGGCTTTTTGTTGAAAAATCTAAAAATTTTAAATAAATTATTTTCTAATTCCATTATTTTTTTATTTTACAGCAAATAGTTTTTGTATTAGCTATCGTATTAGCTATAGCCGTAGCTGAGCCAGAGCCGGAGCCGATGCCAAATCCAACTGTGCCATTTGTTGAATTATATGAAACATACCAAGCGCATAGAGTGGTTCGAAGCGTACCAGATCAGACAACTGAGCAGGAACCCATAAACCCCCCGTCAAAATAGGTTGTAGATATTGTTCAGCAATAGATAACAAAATGTAATGACGAAGTTCAATATAATTTATATTTATTATACTTAATTTTTGTATTATTATGCAGAAAATGTTTCACAATTCATTTCCATCCTCTTAATTTTGATAAATAATTCCAAAAAATGTGACTCTATTTATAAACTGATTTGTGATTGTGCAGATTCACACGAATTGTGTTATATGTATAATAAAAACTACCATTAAGAAAGGAGGTCGCATTGATGAAAATAAAAGAAAACATGGTAGAAATTGGAAAAAGCAGCGATAGGATAATAAGCAATAAACTTTTTATTTGATAAAGAGGTGCTCAGGTTTTTATATTACAATACAAAAACAAATATGTATTTTGAGAATGATTTTAGAAGTAAAAATCGAAATAATTACTATTTAAATGGGAATAAGCCACAATAAAAGGTTAAAGTACGTTTATTGACGTTTCAATTTCCACTTCGGAAATCGTTCTCAAAATACAAACATTAAAACCAATGTTTGTATTTTGAGAACGATTTCCGAAGTGGAAATTGAAACGTCAATAAAAGTACTTTAACCTTTTATTGTGGCATATTCCCATTTAAATAGTAATTACTTTAAAATGCCACAAGAAAATAGCTTCAGAACAATATTAAAAAATCGAAATGTTAAATACAAATAGTTTAAATTAAAATTGAGGTGTATTCTTACTATTAACGTTTTAGAAACATATATGCAACATTGGGTGATTAAACAGAAAGAAAAACAACGAATGTGTGTGCCAAAAATGAATAAGTGAGGTACTAAAAAGGATAAAATTACAGATGGAAATATTAGGAAAAGTCTAGATGTTGCGTATAATACTCTCGCATTTTAGCCAATCATCATCATCATCATCAGCCTCTCTCAATCCACTGCTGGACATAGGCCTCCCCTGTTTGTCTCCAAAGTGTTCTATCTTGTGCTTGCTGTATCCAGTTTTTTTATCCCAAAAAAAACTGGATTTTAGCAATGATTGGTGATAAAATAGGAGAACATATTCCGTCGGTCAATAAAACCTGGGCATAACTGGTAATCCCATCTTCTTCTTCTTAGAGTGCCATATCCCTACGGAACGTCGGCGACTACCATGCTTATAATATTTTTATACTGATCTCGGTCTTGCGCTACGTGTAGCAATTGGTCCGCTGTCAAACCTGTCCACTGCCGCAAATTCCTCAACCAAGAGAGTTTCTTCCGTCCTATCCATTTCTTTCCTTCGATTTTACCGTTGAGAATTAGCCAAAGGAACTCATATCTTGGTCCTCTGATTATATGTCCAAGATATTCTAGTTTACGCCTCTTAATAATATTTAATAGAGTTCGTTGATGTCCCATTCTTCGAAGAACTTCTTCGTTTCTAGTTCTGCTAGTCCATGGAATTTTTAGTATCCTTCGATACAACCACATCTCAAACGCCTCGATTTTAATCATGATATCGGCGGTTAAATTTCAAGTTTCACATCCATACAAAAGTACAGACCACACGTGATATCTTGTAAACTTTTCACGGATTTCCAAATTTAATGAGTTATTGGATAATAGAGGCTTAAATTTTTGAAATGAGTTTCTTGCCTGTTCAATTCTACATCAAATTTCGAAGGATGGATCTAGATTTTGGGTAATCCAACATCCAAGGTATTTGAATCTCTGAACTCTCTGCAGCGGTTGTTGGTTTAATATCAGTTGGGTTGCGCCGATATCCACTTTACTGGTCACCATGTATTTAGTTTTATCGATATTTATCGACAGTCCCCAATTTGTGCATTCCATGTCAACTCTATTGATTAGCTCCTGCAGATCGTCGATGTTTTCAGCTATCCCATGCCAATCCCATAATTGGCATAATTTATCCCCTAATCACCAAAATAATCTTCTTAAGCGGCGATACAATCATTCCAATGCATTTCTAAATTTTCGATGCCTTGTAAAACGATATATATTTGCCTTCAAAATAGGCTTTAGTTTCGGTGATTAATTTCTTATCGGAGCAATATCTCTTGACACGGAGCATTTTTTTTTTTTTTTAGATAGGAAAAAAGGTACTAATTTGGGATTCTGGGTTTTTGGCAGCGGAACAAAGGTTGATAGTAGCCATTCTGTAGGTATCTCATCTACACAAACCAATATAACTTGCTAAGATGGGTCTAAGAACTTTTGGACATTCAAAGAGAATTTACGATACCTACCTGCAGAATGAAAAGTAATAGTAGATTTGAAGTTTGAAGTGTCACAAATTAATTTCGAAGCCAATAGTTATACTAACCTCATGGATTGGCAACAAATCTTTTACGATCCGCCAATACTTTGGGATCTCACAACTGACGAAATAAACAACATCATTTCATGGTGACGAGGACTTACTTTTTCTAAAGATACTAATGGAACTTTGCTGTAATCTCCACCAATTGTTGGGGGAAGGCTTATTGAATTCTCTTTCGTAGAGGGTACATTACCAAATATTTTAGGACCGTGGACTGTTAAAGATATTCCTTCGACATACGTAAGCAGACTACACGGCGATGATTCCTTATGTATTTAAAACTGACATGGGAACAACGGAAAATTATTGTGGCTAATAATATTACACACACATCTGTCAAACTAAGGTATATAAAAAACGAAACATCATTCAGAATTTTTTTACTGTTTTAAACTTTACCAATTGATAGTTAAATGACAAATGTATGTAAAAAATTATTTCTATCTACTTTATGCTTGGGTGAATTTCAAGTAAGTTCATGAGTTAAGAAAACTAAACACAATATTCACGAGTCAAAGATATCAGAAGAAACAGAAGCGAGACGAGCACTACACAAAATAAATAGTGACAAGCAGTTTTTGGAGATTAGATGAGCTACCAAAACTACCATCCCACTACTGCCATAAAATCTCAAACAAATTATATGTACACCAGATTGTTCGATCTATTACAGCTTTATATAATGAGTATCTGTTAAAGTACAAAAATAAAGGCAATCAGGCTATAAGTAGAAGAACATTTGACTAGTTATTCCATAAGAAAAGAAGTTCTATATATCTGACCAAAAACATAAATATGACATTTCTTGTCAATAAGAAGTAGTAGGGAACCTACATGAGGAATATTTTGCATGTTTTAATAATGGATTGACAGGCTATTAAGGTACGTCCCAGTCTTAACGCAAGTGCCGTATATTATAAAACAAAATTAGGTTGCCATAATTTTACCATAATGTATATAAAGACAAAGCATGTTATGTGTTATTGGTTTAGCTAAATAGAAACTGATTTATCCGCTTCTTAGTTTGCCTCTTTGGTTTTGGACTATATTACACGTTTTACGAATAGCAACTTGACACTTACAGTGTAGTGATAGATGTAGAGCTGATTTCTAAACAAAACTGATACAACTCATAGTAAGATTTGATAATTTTGAGCAGTGTATTTAATTGGTCTGACATTATATTATATTTATTATGACAAACATGGAGACATGGACAGCCGTCTCTGATGATCCCTTTTAGGGTGAAATACGAATAAGCGAATATACAGACGCACTAGACGTGAAATTAAATCTTTTTTCTTTTTCCTGTTATTCCGGTATACTCTTTATAAGATATGAGTACTAGGAACCAATTTGCCAAGGATTTTTGCTTAGTTGAGGAGATATGTTGTGGAATGCAATTTTAGATTCCCCATGTCTCTAATAACATCTTTATCAACGTCTGTTTTGCCTTGCAATTCTTAGAAGGCACAGATTAAAGCATAAATCTGAATTTTGTTTCGAAAAATTAGTTTACGGATTAATTATTAAGGTCTAAATTTTGATATTATTATGAATTCCTGCATTTTATAAAGATTATATAAATGATAGTTTTTACATAAAAGAGGGTTGTTATTATTTTTATTATTATTAAGGAATAAAACAAACGACTTAACTCAACAATATATTAAACCAAAAATTGTAACCAAATTAAAAAATAACTGGACACTATCAGAGGCAGCAAAGCATATTAACATAAGCAGAACCACAGTTTTTCTATTAATAAAAAATGGAGGGAACAAGAAACTCTCGAAAGAAAGCGAGGGTCTGAAAGACCAAAACTATACTAAATTTAGGTATGCAAAAATAAAATTAATATTTTGTAATATCTCCATCAGCATTGATAACAGCTTGTAGTATTCGATCCACCTGCGTTAAAGGAACTATGAAATTGTCTTCTTCAGAGAGCTCTTCCCAAACTTGTTGTATATTGTGCCATAGCTCTTCAGAATTTTGAGGTACAAAATTACTCCAATACAACCCTTTTATAATAACCCCCCACACATCCTCGATTAAGTTTTAAATCTGGACTTTTCTACACTGGGAAACATTATTTCTAGAATATTCAGATAAGTCTGCCCAACAAACCTGCCATCAATACGCCATACCATTCCCATTGCTCTAGATGAAATCCATCCCCATACATTGGCGCTAAAATGACCTGCTGCTCGATATCCATCAACATATGGAGGATTAAATCTATTATTATCTGGTCTATATACCCCAATTTTGCCCTTTTTAGAAGATTGAAAAATTTTCTCATCTGAAAATAGTACCCTCTCCCAAAAACCTTGATTTTGTAGCTGATGGTTTAAAGCAAATATAAATCTTGATTGCTTCTGATGTGGTGGAAGAGCTTGTTTTTTTTTTGTTGCAGTTCAGTACCTAAGACGCGATGCTTTAATTCTGCGCCAAGTTGTTGTCTTTCTTCCCGGAAATTGTGACATAATTCTTGCAATTTCCGCATCTCCAAAAGGATTCTCTTCTAATCTCTCCAAAAACGTATGATCTTCATGAGCGGTAGATATTTTTGGTCTTCCAGAACCTTGCTTTCTTTCGAGAGTTTCTTGTTCTTTTCATCTTTTATTAATATTAAAAATTGTTGTTCTGCTGACGTTAAAATGGTTCGCTACGGGAGAGATAAATATCTTCTAATTGTATACAGAAGTAAAACACTTCACATTTGTATTTAGGTATAAAATATTTAATTAAAACTTTTAAAAAGTGTCGTCAAAATTTATACCGTAGCATAACGTGTCGTTTACGATCTATTGTCTGTGTCAAGTTAAGAATTCATAAAGGAGCCTTATGGGAAGCGGTGATGCCAGAACTACCGATAGACTGAGATAGGCGAGAGTAGTGGAGTTGCAGCGAAAAAGCAGGGCCGAACTGCATGTTATATTGCACATTAGACGTTTTTTCACTTAGGTAACTTTAAATTTTTTTTGTTTTTTTGAAAAATAAAAATTAAAGACATGTCTTTTTCTCACAACAGTTATTTATTAAATTTCGGCTTAGGTCATCATCAGACTCTTAAAAATATTCTTAATTGTTTAATGAACAAATTGAGTGAGTATTGTGGTAGATATTATTAGTGTCAGTAAAAAACATAAAAAAACAATAAAAACTTCTGTATATTTTAAAAAAAATACAACAGAACCATAGAAATGTAACAAATTATTTGGTTTTTTAGTTTGACATTTATATATTTACAATATTACAATTATCAAAAACTATGTACATTCTTCGTCCATATCCAAATCGGAATTGTCACTACTATCATATAAATCTATAACTATGGGAGTTACGTCTTCCATTAGACCGTCCACTTCCCAAAATTTTTTCTCCAGAGTCATTACATGTTGAATATAGTTTTTCCAGTTATCAGACGTAACATTTGAAAACGCTTTTTTTATGAGGTCCTCCATATCCTTCGCTTTGAAGGTGCTGTTATTTACGGCCACATGCCTTTTTACTTGGCTCCATACCATTTCAATTGGATTTAATTCGCAATGGTATGGAGGCAAACGAAGCACTTTGACATTATTTTGTTGTTTACAAAGTTCTTCAATTTTGTAATTATCAAAATTTTGTTTAAATTGCGCGACTACCTCCAAAAGCTCGCACTTCAGATAATTTTCTTCAAAAAATATGTCTTTTTGTCTTAACCAGTCCATAATGTTATTCTTATTCCACGATTGGTTAGGCAACAACTCGGTTTTTACACTATGATATGGAGCATTGTCCATAACAATAACCGTTTTTCGAACTAAGTTGGGCAACAGTTTGTTTTCAAACCAGTTCTCAAAACACGGACCGTCCATTTCGTCGTGATAATCAGCGCTGTTTTTTTTTGCAAGGAAAAACATTTCAGCACCGTTTACAAAACCATTTTCACTTCCGGCATGGACAAGGATGAAACGTGGTCCACGCTGAGTGGGATGCTTTAGTCCAGTACTTAGCCCTTTTATGAACGCATCTCTTGCCGAGGTGACGGTTTTGTCTTTCCATTCTCTGGAAACCGAGTGCCCCACATTGACCCATGACTCATCCAAATACACAATGTCATAGCCCTCAGCCCGATATTGTTTAATGGCCCTTAAATATCCATGCCTCCATGCAATTATATCAGGACGTTCTATTAGCACGGCACTTTTATCACGTTTTGCATAAACAAAGTTCATGTCTTTTAACAACCTGTACATTGTACTGCGGGTAAAATTTGGCAAGTTTTCGTCTTGGTTCACTTTTGGCAGAAGACGATTCAAAGTAGGAGGAATGTTTTCAAAAAAAAAACTATGCACTGTTCGACGAACGCCGATACGAACACCTTCATCGTAAGTATAGTCTCTGGAGTTGTTTCGGCAACGGGTTCTTTTTCTGTTTGTTTTTACCTCAGAAAGCTCACCTTCTTTGTCTTCCTGTACGATTTTTTGAATCGTACGAACTGACACTCCTGTCATCGCGGATACTTTGTCGAATACAATACGTTGACTTTCATCTCGAAGCAAATTAATGTGGTATCTCACTACGTTTAAGATCACTTTTTTAGCACTCAGATGTAAAATTTGACCACTTTTAAACGGCAAAACTGGATCCATTTTAACAATATAATTTTTTACACTTGAGATTTGAGTGCGCGATGGTTATGCCTTAACCCTTGTCCGGGCAGAAGAATTTAAAAACGTAATCGGGCAGTTTGGGCTTATGTATACAGACAAACATATAATCTCCACTTCACCTAATTACACTATTTTGAAAAACATACCGCTCATTTATCTATAACTCATAAATCTGTCTGCTTTCCAAATGTGCTTTCCAAATGACACTATTGTTTGGAATGACTAAGTACATAAAGAGAATTAGAAAACTATTAATAGTCAATTATAAAGTAATCAATATTGTTTACTGTTAGGGCCTGTTAGCCCGGCTTGCCCGATAATGGAAGTTTAAGCACAATATCTTAATTATTATTGCTTTCTATTTATTAACTATTGTGAAAGTAATATTTTATAAATAATTTTGAGAGTTGACACCTAAGCTGTCAGAATTACCTGTGCCATAATAATTAACCAATTGCGTAAAACCTAATATTTTAACCACTAATAAAGACATTTTTCTAATAATCTTTAAAATCACTTCCCTGAAAATGTAACCATATTTATAAGTAATTGTAGTCGTTAAGCTTATTAAATAGATACGTACCTATCTTTTTAAAATAAATTTGATTAACATTGGAAAATATAAATAAAAATTTGAATATAAATAAAGAATGGGTTATTTCGGCCGGCCCTGCATAGTCCCGTGAACTATTGGCAACATACGCCCGTAAGAAATGCACTGGCCTATCTGTTCAGTTGTGAATTCTTAACTTGAAACAGTCAGTAGATCAGATTATCTTCAGTGCCTTCTTTTGTAATTGAAGCTAACACTAAAATTGTAGCTGTTACATCAATATATGGTTTTACATTGTTCCAAATTTAAATTCTAATGTAACTCTAGGTCGATGACATTGGATAAAAATTTAATACTTAAAGAGCAACATGTTTCTTTGCGACAAAACGACAGTTTTGTCGTTTTAACTGACAAGAACCACGTGTTTAAGTCGAGAAAAGAAACAGGTTGCTCTTTAAGTATTAAATTTTTATCCAATGTCATCGACCTAGAGTCACATAAGAATTTAAATTTGGAACAATGTAAAACCATATATTGATATCACAGCTTCAATTACAAAGGAAGACACTTAAGATGATCTGATCTATATCGAAAACTTCACGTGATGCTACTGTATAAATTTTGACGACACTTTTTAAAAGTTTTAATTATATATTTTATACCTAAATACAAATGTGACGTGTTTTACTTCTGTATAAGTTTTTTAAACGATGGTATACAGTCAACAACTGGGATTTTCCCATTAATTTTCATCTTATAATTTCTCGTTACAATTCTTGCTTTTAGTTCTTTACTAGTATGTGGAGCAATTTTTGCAGGTTGAACAGAATAAGTTATCTGACAAATTTTAAGATTTGGCAGTGATAGTGACAGTATGTAAATAATACACTGCTCAATTTTCTACAAAATACGCTTTAAAAGTCGCATCAGTTTTTTTAGGAACCAGCTATACATATCAAAATGTTTAAAGATTATTTTAAATCCAAATGTATGCCAGCATACGACCAGGGAACAAAAATGTGACTAATATTAGAGCTATTAAAAATATACACCCGAAGGTATTATTTTCTACAAACGCAACTTTGATGATTTATGGGTCGAACTACGGCAGAGTAGAAACAAATAAGAAACATGCCGTGTTTGGCGCCAAATGAATTTGGAAAACAGAAAAATAAAGGATCAGAAAGATTTTTTTAACAGCTTTTAAATCTTTAAAATTTAAAAGCTGTTATCTTTCCTGATTGCCATTAATTTTTACAAACATATTTAATTATTTCGTTGAAAATCTTTTTAATATTTACTTTAATTATAAATAAATCTTAATTTCGAAATAACTTTTCAATTCGAAGGAAAAATGTCAAATGAATGTCAAAGTCAGAATACATATTAAGTTAGAACTCTTTCAACAATACTCAATATTAATTAATATTAAAGTATTTTTCACAGTTTCATTTAGTAAAACTGGTTAAAAACTAAGTAGTGTGTGAACTTCGGCAGTAAAAAGGTAGTAAGCTTATTGGAGAAAATCTTTATAGTGCTACCTTCAAGTCAACCGAGTAAACGTTACGTGAGTACCAAAAATCACTTCATAGTATTTATATTAATATTAATATAACCTATAACGTTCCGAAGAAATAGAAGCAAATCCAGTTTTGGGTCAAAATCCACAACGGTTTTCGAACCGGTGATAGAGCCGGACTTATAATTAATCAACCATGACTTCGAATAAAACTATGAATACTACTCACACTTCATCTCACGTCTCATATTCCAGTGTTGTCAACACATTTAAAGATCCAACAAAAGAACAAGCTATAATACTTTCCAGTAAATCATCTAGAATGCAGTCGATTCACTACTACATTCCCACAAATATGTTAATATAAAAGAAACTCAAGTAGAAATAAGAAGACTTATCTCTCCAGCTCAAAGAATAGTCATATCAAATGCTTGTCCTACTGTTCCAAACTCGTTAATTGAACAAGAATATTGGTCATCAGGAAGCTGAATACTCTAACCAAGCAAACCCCACTACTTCTAATGTATACCCAGAAACTTCTCAAAACATATTACCTACAGTAAATACATCTAATAACCAAACAGAACTACAAAGTTCTGACAAAGCTAATTTATCCACTGCTAGTGCACACCCAGAAACTTTTCAAAACACATTAATTACAATAAAATCCTTTAATAACCAAACGGAACAAATTATGGAAACTGACAATAACCTGACAGGATCCATAAGTAATAGAAGTGAAACATCTTCCTTAAAAACTCCAACATCATCAACCTCAAACAACATCAGAAATCCTACTCCAGTAGAAATTACACCAAATCCAATTAATACAAACGTCCCTAATCAACTAAAAATGTTCATCTCATCTTCTCCAGACTCTAACGAAAATACCCCACAGACCGATTCACAGATATTTACTTCTCCTGTAGTAAGCAAACCAAAAAAAAAGTCAAAAAAGTCAACCAGAAATTCCCGCGAAAAACTTTTACTTTCACTAGAGTCAATTAAAGACAAAATAGAAAACATCACCACCGTTTATCCTAAATTATAATGAAATATGTGACTTTCTAGAAAATACAATATATGCCAAACACCCTGAAATAATTTCAAAAGATTACTCGAATGAAACTACCGAGCTAATTGAGATCCTTAATTTTGTTCACGCTTATACCCACAATTAAAAATTAAAAAATAATATAACTAGATTAAAAAAGAAACTAAAGCCCAATAATATCTCTTCCACAGAAGAAACAGATGAACAATTATTTCAGGCAGAATTCTAACATGTCCAATTCCTTTATTTTACAGTGGAATCTTAATGGGTCTTATACCCATTTGGAACAGTTAAAACTATTAATAAATGAATTATGCCCAAAGATCTTATGTCTTCAAGAAACTCATTTTAAACAAGTTAATATAAATCTTCGAAATTATCAATGTTTTCCAAAAAACAGAGTAGCACAACAGGCCAGTGGCGGAGTAGCTATCTTCATGCTCTAACCCACTGACTGTGAAACACATCCTGCTTGATTGTCCTTAATTCAAGGAAAAAAGAAGATCCCACGGATTCACAGATGATGATCTCAAGACAGTTCTCACCAAAAAAATTTCAACAGTGTTAAGCTATTTAAAAGACATCAAGTTATTCAATTTTATTTAATATAATATTTCATGTATTTGTTATATCCACTAATAACCCTTCGCGGTTGATGTGGTTTTGTGTTTAAATAAAAAAAAAACTTTTCAATTCAATAAAACATTTAAACCATATTTTGCAATATTATTTGACCATAAATCCTAGTAACCCACCGTTAGACCAAAATAATTTTGAAAATTAAAAAAAGTATTTTACAATATATAATAATACCTTGATATTAAATCAATAATTATCTATATAAGTTTAACGATTTTCGCATGCAGAGAATGCTTTTTTATTCTCCTGTAAAAAAACTTTTTTGTGGGTTACGAGCTTTTGCATATTTTCTTCTTTTTTTTTTTCATCTTCATGGTTTTTTCTGTGAATTGATCGTTTCTCGCAAATAGTAGTATCTTCCTGTAAGCATTAACTTTTTAGAAGTATAGAGTAAATTATATTTTATGGGTATATTGTAAACAATAATATTAGCTCTCAGTAATCAAAACAACAACAATATTGAAATTTACAAATTTCCTAACGGACGTAATTTTTTGTCAACAAATAATCATATAATATGCAAATTAATCCAGGACCTGTATCCGCGTTAGCTAATAATTATTATTTATTAACTCTTTATTAATGGACCACGCGCCAAATTAGATCATCTCATCTAGATATCGTCCTCCAAAAACTTGAATATTATGCAAATGATCAGGACCAAAATTAGAAATGAGCGATCCAACAAAATTTTCGTCCTAAGTATAAATATCGCAGGATTCTGCAAATTCTTTATCATTTGATTTTAAGCACAATCAAATAATTTACAAAATGTTCAAATCGGTAAGTATTATAAAACTGTATATAAGGACTGTAAATTTTAGCCTAGAAAAGTTATAGAGTAACTTTTATTTATTATTTTGTAGGTCTTATTTGGTTATAGTATAAAATTGTTGAGTTCTAGCTAGTTTGATATATTTTCCACATACCTAATTTGTCTTATAACATTCGATAAAATTTTCATTCTTTAAAATACAAACTATTTCCATCGTATCAATATTTTTCTTATTCATATAATTTTACTATAGGTATATTTTATTTTTTAAACCATTTTTTCCACGTTTTCTTAACTGATTACTTTTCTAACAGATTCTCGTATGAGTTCAAGTGCAACCATTCGTTTTAAATTGGATGTTTTCTGGAAATTGGTCACAAATTTAATTAGAAATATTTTATTGTTATAAATATTATATTTTTTATTAGAAACGTTTTGAATTCCAGCCTGAAAATCATTTGCTACAAAATAAAAATGTGATCAGTTACCGATCTAGTTTTCTCGAACCAGCAAATCTATAGCCAAAATTTTATGAGATACGTCTAGTAGGTCATTCTCCAGATAAATTATGGTATCTTTACATCTATGTATTTGCCTTTCCATTAGTTTACCCGTTTTTTTAGAAATTTATTTTTTCTTCAGTGTTTGCCATCTATATTTTTCTTGCTGGTTATAGTTTTCTTTTCTTGCTCTAAATATTTGTTTCTTTGTACGATTATTTTCGTTCTTCAGTTCATGAATCCCTTGTTTCCTGGCCGTATTTGTTTTTTTCTCATTTCGTCAAGTTTTCCTAATGAACTATTCATGTTTGCTTAGTCTAGATCTACGTTTTCACTCATCTCTTACGATCTTTTGAATTTTATAACGATTGTGGGATCTTTTTGTAGAATTAGGGAAGATGTAGAAGATGTTGACTCTTTTGTGTTTCTATTACATTTTTCACCCATTCTAGTTTGTATTTATCAAACTTACTTCTACACAGACTTTTACACTTACGTCCAAGACAAATTAATTTCTTATAATAAATTTCAGATCTGTTAATATAATTTTATTTTCTTTCCAATTTACTGTTAGAAGTTAGACGGTTCATTATTTTTATCATGCACCTTGGTTTTTTGCAATCCCTAGTTTATTCGCGCTCTACAAAATTGGTCTTACTATGTTGTCATGTACTGCTTTGCAATCGACAAACAGGTGGATATATCGAGATATTTTTGTAGACATGTATTTCGTGGATTGTACATTTTATATGTAAAAGTTAACATTATTAACATTTAACATATTATGTATAAGTATAAGTTAATTATTTGAAAATAATTTAACAAATTTGATCAAACAATCCAATGACTGTCTCTACTTACATAATGTATAAAATAATAATTTAAATATAATATGCATTTATTTCAGTTCGTCCTTTTCTTCTTCGCCGCCGTATTGGCCTTGGCTGCTGCTGCTCCCCAGCCAGTACCTGCACCTAAAGCACAACCAAAGCCCTGGTTGTACTCTGCTCCAGTAGCTTACTCAGCAGTCCCCGCTTACTCCGCCTACTCCTACGCTGCCCCTGTAGCCTACGCAGCCCCTGTAGCATATTCTGCACCAGCAGTAGTGGGATACAGCGGATACTCCGGATACGGAGCCGTCCTAGTGTAAAATAGTATTCTCTAGTTATTATGTGTTGAAAATAAATATTTTTTTGTAATCCAGAATGTTTTAATGACTATATCTGAAATAAATAAACCAAAAGCAACATAATATCAAAGAAGAACCAGAATTTTACATTCTAAATGATAAAAGAACAATCAAAGACGTTTAAGTATAGAGAAAACAATTAAAGCATGAGTAAACAATTATTTTACAAAACCTATTTACCCAAAAAATGCAAGTTACAAAGGCATCATTATGGATAAAGTAATATTAGATGTATGCAAAGAAAATTAATGTTAAATGGGGAATATGAGCGGCAATATTCTTAAGTAATATTACGCTCTTACATAGATCGTGAGATGTTCCTTCTTTAGTAAATATTTAATTTTTCTTTATTTTTTTTTATTGTATAATGGCTTTGGCATAGCCAATTAGCCAGACTATTTATTACAATTTTTGATTTTATTACCTAAGCCTATTTATAATATAAATTTACAGGAAGTAATATGTTCGTATACACATGCAATTTTTGACATATTTACAATTTTTGATTTGAATACCTAAAACTACTTATAATTTAAATTTACATGATGTTATGTACTCGTAGATACATTTTTTAATATCTGCTTATTATTTGAAAAAATAATTGTATTTAAATTGACAGGCAATGAACAATTTAGCTCAATTAGTTTTTCATACATCATTTTGATACTTTGTTTGTACTGTCCACACTCCAATATAAAGTGCTGCAGATCTCCCACTTTACCACAGGAGCAATATGGGTTATCAGTAATACCTATGCTGTGTTTGTATGCAGGAGTGAGTGCGTGATTGATTATTATGTTTATTGTTTTTATAAATAACCTATTTGTCTCATATTTGAACCATCTCTCATTGGGTATTAGTGGTTGGCAAGCTCTAAAGTTTATTCCAGTTGTACTTTGGTTGTATAAACGTTGCCATCTTTGTTTGCAGTTGTTTCTACTGATATTATCTATGTCTGCTACTTGAAGAAGTATGTTGTTTATATTATGTTTGGTTAAAGCTGCAGATTTAGCTAATTTGTCGACTTCTTCATTTCCTAATATTCCAGAGTGTCCTTTTACCCAACAAATAATAATCGAGCTACCTGCGGAAATAATATCATAATGTAACTTCTTTATTTCTATCTCAATATGGTTTAGGTTTTTTGTGGTTTTGATAGAAGTGAGTTTGTCCAAAATGCTTCTACAATCAGTCAGTATGATATAATTATTCATACCAATAGAGGCTATATATATTAACGCAAGAAATAAAGCTGATAGTTCGGCAGTATATATTGAAGCTTCATTGGGCAATCGACATGATTCTTTGTAATCAGAATTCCAGTGATATATTGAACAACCCGTTTTATTTTGAATTTTAGAGCCGTCAGTAAAAATATATTGAAATGCAGGTCACTTATCTTTAATTATTTTATTGATCATACTTCCTGGAAGATTTGAATCCATATAATATGTTTCTATTATCTTAGAGAAGGTCTTAGGAGGTTGTGTATAAATTGGTGGTATTTTATGTTGATACAATTGTTCTTCAAATATTGTTAGTTTCCTATAACTTTCAAAGTATATGGGAGTTTTTTTGTTACGCCAATATTTATGGTTTAAGTCTAATATATTCAAGTTACGAATATTTATTAAATAGCTGGAGTTTTTTGATATAGCTCTAGCTACAAACTTATTTGTACAAAACTGTCTGCGTAGTGTAAGGGGTGGCTCTTTAGCTTCAATTTCAATAATACTAATAGGAGTAGATTTTAAGTAACCAAAACATAGCCTCAAACGTTTATTCTTTTGGATTTCAATTTTATTAAGATGTCCTGTTGACGCAGACCCATATAAATGACAACTATAATCGAAAATTGGTCGAATCATTGAGCGATAAAATAGCAATGCAATATTCGGGTCAGCTCCCCAATTGGTTTTACAAAATGCTCTAAGGATATTCATGGAGTTTTCCGATTTTTTTATAATAGAATGAATTTGATCCTCCCTTTTTCTTTATTAATTACAAAAAAAATGTACCCAAGTACTTGTGATTGATAATATGCCTAGGCCTAAACAAACTGCCACTTCAAAATCTACAATCCGCAAGAATCTACTGGTCACTCTTCCGTCGTAACAGCCTTATTTTACTTAAAATGCCACAAGAAAATAGCCTCAGAACAATGTATAATGTGTGCAAACGAGTAGTGTACATCGACTTTATTTATATTTGTATTACTTACATTTTTGAAGTTATACTTCTATACGCGAGCTCCACGTTGGAAATTTCTATGGGAGTGAATCTGTGAAATCATTACATATGTAAGATAATGAGTAAGAGAGAGACAGAAGATATATTTTCTCTCTCTTCCTCTCTCGAATATAAAAATGTTCTTTTTGTATGTATAATTGAATATTATATATATTATATAAAGATATATATATATATATGTGTATATATATATATATATATATATATATACATATAATATTATATATTATAATAAAATATTTATTAATATTATTATTTATGTGATATGTTTTGTATTATTTATTAAATGTTCATAATTATATTAGTCTTTTGTATTTCAAAACAATAATCTCAATAAATCACTGTATGACCCAGAACTGTCAATTTTGAAATAGGTTTGTGCCATGTCCTCGGTAGTATAGTAGTAAGTATCACCGCCTGTCACGCGGGAGACCGGGGTTCGATTCTCAGACGGGGAGGATTTATTAATATTATTACATGGTAAATTAAACATATATGCGTAAGTAGAAAAGTTATGTATATTATTGTCATTTTTAAATACTTATGAATATTGCATTTTAATTTGTATTGTATTATTATATTGAATTATGTTGCACTGTATTTTAGTGTATTGTTTTTTTATGTATATTAATGTCATTTTTAAATACTTATGAATATTGCATTTTAATTTGTATTGTATTATTATATTAATAACAAATTAAACAATGAATTTTACTGCAGAGTATGTGTAAAAAAATTTTTGTATTCAACTCCTTTCATACATATATGAAAATAAAATTATACATTTTCATCAAAATATTGATTCAATCTTTCAATTACTATACTCCTATTACAGGTCAAATGTTGTTTATTAATTGTTAGTAAGTTGTTATTAATTCTGTTTCTCTTTCTGCTATGTCTTACCTATAACATTACATATGTAATGATTGTGCAGATTGACTCCCAAATAAATTTGTAACGGCGAATGCGTGTATAGAAGTGTAACTTCCACCGGCAGTCCCACTGGACTGTCACACCCGTTTTTTTTTTCTAATTTTTTGAAATAAAAGTGTTTATAATTACTTTTATATTTTTTTCCAATTTTTTGTTAGATGTCGTAAACATGACGATAGTCCACCATAGCTACCAGTAAATTAGAGTCCACCGTTCTAGACTTAAACGATCTTAAAAAGTTAAAAAAAATTTCTTTCCCGCTGCAGTATCTCGTCTCATTTCTTGTTATTGGTTACAGAAGGTTTTGGTTTTTGGAAAGTGTGTTTTTTTGGAAACTGACATAAAAAGTCAGTCTTTTTACAAACGGTGTTTAAAAAACAAATTTAATAAAATATTGACTTGTTTTTCTAATAAAGAATCGATTGACATTTACAAAATACCTCTAGAGTGACTGTTTGGGCCAGTACAGTTGTTTAAATAATCGTTCTACGGTATAAACAAATTAATTAACTTGTAAACTATTTGGTCGATTAATTTGAAATGTAGCACACTTTAATAACTGATTAACTGCCACAACTTTGAGTTGTTATATTACATGTCATGTAACAACAAAGTTATTAAAATTTATAAATTAATGCAAAAAACAAGGGTTTTTTGCAAGTATCTCGGTCAATTGTTTCTGTATTTTAATTTGTAAACTCTAAAATTAAAGAAGTTTTTAGAATCTACAACATTTATTCCAACCGTTTTATAGACAAAAAATGTTTTTCACTTTTAAGGATTGTTAAAAAAAAGAAACCAAATTAGCTGTAATGTATTGTCATCCAACATCTACCCCTCCCCCTCCGTATGCATTTTAGAACCTTTAAATACCAGTATAAGCTTTTTTTCTTGCTTGACGGGGAGTAGAAGTACAAAAAGATTTAAAACTGAACTGACTTTTTCCAAAAAATATATTTTTGGAAAATTACATTACTTATCTAACTTGATCCTGTCAAAGTTTGATGTCTCCGCCGGCAGCAGTTTTTTTTTCCCATTTCTTTACGGCGGAGGGAAATATGTTGTCATGGCAACAATATGAAACATGTCACAAAGCAACAATACAAATGTCATTAACGACAATTAAACATCATTTTTATTTATAGTAATATTAAAAGTACAATTAGTAATGAGGCATTTTCAAAATTGAAACCGTGCAAAAATGTTCCCGACTCTTGATACGCATTGGTAATTGTTGATGATACTGATGGTCGAGAACAACTTTCAGCAATCATTCCCGATGTTGGCGAATCATGAGGGTTTAAAATTGTTTGAGCATTATCGTTCTTATTTCTTATTGAATCATCTATATATCCTTCGGCAACCGTGCTTGATTTTCAGCCCCCATGTCGTTTGAGTCATTCTAGATTTCCGCCTCCATCAATTAAAAGTGTTTCTGCGTAAAGAGTGACCCGTGTATGCGCTTGCATCGTTTAAATTTAAATACCTAGCTACTTTTTGGTATACTACTGCGCTGATCTAATGTATTCCCATGACGCTTCGGTAACACTTTCCATTTTGGTACTTGATAAAAAATCGGTTTTCTGTGAAATTTTCAGGCCGCAGTGATGCATTCTTTTTATACAGTGTAATGTAGTTTTGACCAATTATCGTAAAAGATCTAAGTTGTCGTGTTTTACTGTCTGGGATTTTGATAATTATTACATTTTCTTTATCCTTAATGTCCACAGTCTTCATTTTTACCATTTCGTCGCATCGACAGGCGCCGGTAACCCCAATTAACAAAACAATCTGAAATATTTTTATAATTTAGTAGACTATACTACATGCTTTGCAATATAATTTTTTTTACCTTTAATCCTAAATACAACTTATCTGGCGCTTCAAACAAAAATTTATCAAACTCGTCTTTAGTGAAAACTTTAGACTTCTTTGCAGTATATCCTTCGCTTGTTTTTTTCAGAAATGCACGTAACTTTAAAAATTTGCTTATATCCACATTTTTTCTAATAACTAACTCGGATTTTATCATAGAGTATCGTGACCACATTGTAGAAGATTTCCATTTATTTTCATTTTCCATTATATTAAAATATGCCAGTAAAACGTCTTCGGTAACTTGCCGTGCTCCTAAATTTGCGCTTGCGGTTGCAACAACAATAAGCTGTCTTTAATAATTGCAAACAACTGTAACCAGGGAGACGCAAATCCCACCGACGACTTAATTATTTTAATTTCTAACATCTAGACGACTTTGATAGTTGTCACAGTTAATTTCGAGTAAAAATAGCGTATGAATTGTACTATTTATGGTTGAAAATTGCTACGTTTGAAGAAAAAATAGTATACTTTATTCGGCAAAGAAGCGACTTTTCTTGACTTGCCCTCTATTACGCGCCGAACGAAGTGAGGGAAGGGAAGAGAATATCGGGCGCGTCAAGAAAAGTCATGCTTCTCCGCCTCATAAAGTAATATACTATTTCCTAAACACAAAAAAGAAAACTAAATATATGATCACTTCTAACGAACCAGTACGACGTAAATTGGAAGGTTAGAGTAAAGTAATAAAACAAACAATAAATGCAAAAGTTATCACTTTATTGCATGTACAAATAATATCGTTGTTTCTCTTCTGTCCGTCTAATGATGAGTTTTATGTTCGTGCTCGAAATGTCTACCTGTATTACTACTTCTTTAAACAAGGCGAAGAAAAATTTAAACAAGGTTGTTTGAAGTCTGTGACCGAGACCTTGCCTGCGGTTCATAAATAACCGCATAATTAGATGTCTTCTTGTTATGATTTTAAAATATAAATTTCTAATAAATTTCACAAGAGGGTCATTTTATTATTAAGTCAATATTATATTAAGGAGCTTTAATTAAAATTAAAATTGCATATAAATATTTTTTGTTATTTTTTTTATGGGATTAGTTTAGTGCCCATGAGGCTCCCTTCTCAGTTTAAGTTCTCTTAAGATGTAGATTTGCGATGTGTATGTGTGCTTCATTGATTATCAAAAGGCGTTAAGCACAATATGTTACTGAACATATTGGAAACAATTGGATTAGACATTGCGGACCTACCAATAAGTAACAATATATAATATTATGAACAATTTGCAACAATTAGGGTGGGAGATAAATGGGCAGAACAATAGAATTTTTTTTGGTAGATTGCATGTTTACAATCTACTCTATACACAGAGTAATAAGGAACTCGACCCTCGATCGGATCATAGGATGGTATTATATTATCATCGCCACATAAAATAAATGCATTATTTTAAATGCGAGCGTTCACTGTCAGTGCTATGCTCTAGGCGAGGATACCATGCCATGATCTCCGTAAGCGTGCGTTCATAACGAGGCGCCGACCCTCGCTCGGGCCATGGGATGGTATCATTTAATCGATTTTCGGTAAAATAAATGCATTACTTTAAATGCGAGCGTTCGCCGTCAGTGCTACGCTCTAGGCGAGGAGACGGTGCAATGGTCTCCGTTATGAACGCACCCTAAGGGTGCGTTCGTAACGACACTATTGACAGTGAACGCTCGTATTTAAAATAATGCATTTATTTTACGTGGCGATGATAATTTAATACCATCCTATGGTCCGATCGAGGGTCGGCGCCTCGTTATGAACGCACAATAATGAACGCACACTAATGAACGCACCCTAAGTATTATTGCGGTAGGTCTTCTGGCCATAAACTTTTTTCAATCTTCGTTCGGCAAGTGGTTGGGTGAATAAATTATTTATCAGTTCGTTGTTGTGATCAGTGGTGCCATTTTAATATTTTATTGAGTGATTCTTTATTATGTCCTTAAGTAATGGGATGTCCAGATCATTATGAAGTGTTTGGTTAGATACTTATCATACGGAGTATTTTGGAATAAATTGTTTGAAGTATCTTCGCATTTGAAGGTTTACTATAGTCCCATAGTTCTATTCGATATGCCCAAACTGGTATAAGTATGGCTTTGTATAGAAGCAAGTTATTTTCAAGAGATAACTGAGACCTTTTGTAAAATAGCCAGCCATATGAATTTGCTTGCGTTGCGGGCTTACCAGATTTCGGAATCATAGTAACTTGAGCAAATTTCCATTGTATTAGAAGGTATCGAAGACGTAGTATGCTGTTGTATATTATTGTTAATAATAACACCACCGCTTTTCTTGGCAGCTTCTCAATTTCCTTGATTTCTTCCGTCATGACGTTCTCCTTGGTGATCAGGATCCTTTTTAACATCTTTCTGAAAAAAGCGGTTAGAGACGCCAAAATAAACAGCGGATTAAATATATTTATTAAATCATCACAAATTGACTGATCATCAGGAGAATAAAAGCAGTATTTATTCAGTTAAAATAAAACAAAACTGTAGTTTTGTTGATCTTTATTACACTATAGAATAAATAATACAGAAATCGTAATACATATCATTTTACACTACTACGTAAGATGCAGTATAGGGCGAGTATGCGGTATATCCAGCGCTATATACAGATGGAGCGACGTAACTGCTGTAGGCAACGGGATACGAGTAGGCGGCAAATGGAGCAGCCACTACTGGAGCTGTGTATGCAGCTGCTACAAGACTTGGTTTTGGATCTGCTTTCGGTTCTGGTACTGGAGAAGCAAAAGCAACGGCCAAACAAATGGCGAAGAATCTCTAAAAAAATAATAAAAAAGTAAGAAAAAAGAAGTACTGTGACTCGTTTGGAAATAATATATCAATATGTTTGGATGGGTTGGAGTCAATAAAAAGGGGCTATTAGGTATTAGGTATTGTAACTATTTTTTATACTCAAGCTTTCAATTGTGTTTACAATTATTTTCAGAAAATACAAAATATCTTATAAAGTAGAACTAATAATTGCAAAAAAAGTATTAACTCACCAAATAAAATTAGTTTAGTTAATAAAATTATGCTGCTACACATATTTAAAAAACACTATTTTAAAAAATTAATTTATCTAATAAATGTTTCTCTTTCTTTTTTAAACATAATTTTGAAAAACTTATTTAAACGAAAAAACAATTGAATTTTGATGAATTATAAATAAATTAGAAAAGCGACCAATAAAATTACAAATTTAATAAACCTCAATGTCATAAATGCCAACTTACAGTTTTTATTTTTGACAATTATATTGCCAAAATTAAAATTTTGTTAAATATGATTTTTTATTTAATAATAAAAAACAAGATTTATTTATTACTAACAGATACCTGAAAAAAGTATACGGAAAATTAAATTAAAAATGTCATATTTTACTGGACTGAATTATAGAGAAATAATATAATTATAAATTTTGCTTAGATTTTCAATTTCTGATCTTTTGTTTAAATTATTGTGACTCCTGCTAATATAAACCATTTCTAAAAAAGTCCTTTTGAATTTATTACCTTCATTACACAAAATTTTAATGTTATCAAATGTTTTGTGTGTTATTGTTAATTACAGATAATGTATTCCTGACGTGTTGTTATCTCATTTATATGGTATATTCTTATGATAACTTCTTCTTTCAGTATCGATAACCGGATTCATTTGCATTCTATTTAGCTTTATTTCTTTGTCGGGATTTAGTTAATCCTGTATGATAGTTCCCAAATGAGTGAATTTATTAAAAAAATTACTTTTATTTTTGTTTATTTTCAAAGCTGAACTAAAAATATATATATATATATATATATATATATATATATATATATATATATATATATATATATATATATATATACCTATTGATAACTATGAAAATCGTTTAAATTTATATTTAATAAACTGTCTAGTCGTTCAAGGTCTTTTGCTCTAATTACCTTTAACAAAAATTTTCCGCTTTATTCCAAAATCTATTTTTTATTTTTGTATTCATTAGCTACGTCTCCCTCGGCATACCCGCAAATAGAAAATTACCTTCTTTTTAACCCTGATTGTATTACTACAAAGTTAAAGACGGGCTTTCTATTTTTGGAAATATAATTTTGTGAAACCGATACCTAGTCTGAGTTATTTCCGAAACCAGAAGATAAAGGGCAATGTTCCTTAAATAATAATTTTCCCAATTAGCGAATTTATTTTTATACGAGTAGACAACAAACGCATATATACGCATATATATATATATATATATATATATATATATATATATATATATATATATATATATATATATATATATATATATATATATTGATATGATTGGTGTTTATAGAAATTAATTTATAAGTTACACATTAGATAATATTAGATATTAAATTTGCATATAATTATTGTAAAAAGTTGTATTTTAATGTTGTAAATATATTTAAGTGAGCCATGTGCATAGGCAAACAACTATACAGTAAGTGACAGACAGAAATTAATAATTTTTACGAATATAAGTGGGGTTATAGTTGTTTAAAATGTGTAGTTTATTAAATTAAAATGTTAAGTTACTAATTTAAGTGTATATTCTGATCTGAAAAGCCTAAATGTCAACAAAATTATCAATAGAAAATTAACGAATTCTCCAGAATGCAGAATTTGACCTTTGTTTACGGTGGAACATTCTGGATTAATGGTTATGTCTGTGGATCGAACATATACTGTTTCCAGAAAATTCAGACATGTATTTAATAGAACAAATGGAACATGATTTCTTACCAGATGATTCTGGAACATCCAAAAAGATATAAATACCCGGTGATTTGGATTCAAGAAGTAAGTCAGGCAGTTTAGTAAGAAAGTCCATTCAGTTAGTCAATCAGTTATGAGTTACAGTTACTATGATGGCCAGTTTTAGTATGAAAATTAGTTAGAGGCAGTCAATCAGTTACAATTGTTCAATATAGTGAGTTAAATCAAGATTAAGAAACAGTATAAAGAAAATATCATTGAAGATTAAAAATTATGTTATGTATAAATGATGATAATGGAAGAAGTATTAATTGAATATTAAAATTAAATAATATTTTGATTGAATATTGATATATTGAAAAGAAGAATAAAAATAAATGCTGTTTGCTGGTTTGCTTGGTGGTTTATAAATGCTGTGAAGAAAATATCTTAAATTGGTGGAAGCTAATAATTGGAAAAAGTAATTTCACAAAAACAAGGATAACCGAAGCTGAGAAGAAGACATTTGAGTGGTGATTATAATCTATATAGTGGAAAACAGTTCATTTAGGCATTCAGTGACAGAAAGGTACAAAATTTTGTTAATATAATTTAGTTAGTGTCATAACAATTTCAATTTAAAGATAGTTTATTTTAAATTTACATTGGCTAGGTTAGATATATATGTGTGTTTCATAATAGATATAATAAAGATAATTTAAAAAAGTACTTACAAACTAATTCTTTGAGAACCGCGATAAAAACCCTATATTATTAAAAAATACTCATTGCTCATCATTCAAACAAACAATACATCATAACAATGTATATATATATATATATATATATATATATATATATATATATATATATATATATTAAAGGAAGAATTAGAAGAAACATAAATAAAACAAATTAACCCAGGTTGAAAACATAGTCGAAAGAATTAAAAAACAGAAGAAAAGAAACAACAGTAATTACGGGTCTACCAATAGTCGCAACAGATGAAACAATCTTAAAAATAACGTAAAAGATTTTATACAAAAGCACCTAAAACAAAAATAGAATCTGCAATGAAGCTATGAAGCTAAGAAACAACGTATATTCTGTCTTTTACAAATGAAGGATTATGGCCAAAAAAACAACTTAATGAAAGAGAAAAGCAAACTTAGATTTCTTACTAGAGAAAAGATCATCAACGATGACCTGACCGAAAAGAAAAGGCACATGAGGAAGAAATTTGTAAATAAAGACTAGAAATTAAGAACTGAAGGTAAAAACGTGTAGATAGGGTACAAAAAACTAACTATGGATGGCATAAAATAAAAATGGGTCGGAAATGTTGCTTTCAAACGAGAATATCCTAGAAACATGGACCAAAAAAACGGCAAATAACAGTGGAAAAAGAAAAGAAACCCCCATTATGCGGACGGACCCTAGTGATGAACAAGAAAATGAATTTGAACATAGATAGCGAAACAAAAAGTAAGAATACGTACCTAAATATTTCGAAATGGAATGTACGAGGAGTATTCGAGGAGGGACCATTAATTAACCTGATAAAAGAACTTAAGAAATATAAAGTACACATCATAGCAATACAAGAAACACATTTGACTGGAAACAACATTAAAAAATTAGTCCATACACGTTTTATACGAATGTGTAATAACGAATGGAGGCTTATTATCGCCTCCACTTATACAAGTGGAGGCGATAATAAGAATTTTAAAGTGGGTTTTCTGGTATATGAAGACGTGGGGCAGGTAAAACGATTTGTAACAAAATCTGATAGAATGTCTGCAATTAGAATTAAAGGAAAAGAGAACATGATATCGCTGATAAGTATACATGCTCCAACGGAAGAAAAAAGAGGAGAAGTGAAAGATGAATGTTATGAAGAATTAAAGTCATTGCCTAAAGAAATGCCCAGACAAGATATTAAAATTATTATATGTACAATGCACAGATTAGAAGAGAAGATATATACAAAAACATTACAGGGAGTAAAAGTAAATATATGAATACAAATGATAATGGCCACAGATTGATTTCATTCGCAATTGAAAACAGGATGAAAATAATGAGTACGCATTATAAGAACAAAAAGATTTAGAAAAAAAACCACTGGTTCGATGGCGAATGTAGAACAGATTTAAAAAAAAAAGATTCAAATTTAAGATTAAAAAATTTGCGATCGCAAAAACAAAACAACCTAGAAAGGTATGCCGAACAACGAAAAAAAGTAAAGAAAATCCTACGGGCTCAGAAAAGAAAGCATGTGGGTGATAAAGTAAAGCGTATTGAAGAAAATCCGTAAGACGAAATAAAAAATTTCTACAAAGGGGTAAAATATATTAAAACTGGGTACCAGGTGAGAACCTTGAATGTAAAAGAGAAGCAAGAAAACCTGATGTGGACGAAGACACTATGGAATATATTTCGAAGAGCTGCTAAATGGCGGAGCGACCCGAAAAAAATTATAATGTTCCTAAACCATAAAATAGTAGTAGAAAAAATACCAAAGCAAGCAAGAGAAGACATTGAAGAAATAGTAAAAGATATGAAAAACAATAAAAAGTTCAGGGGAGAGCTGCATTGTGGCAGAGAACTTAATATATGGACGAGAGGTTTTACGAAACCAACTCTGTGAGCTAATAGTAGAAGTGAGGGATGCCGAAGAAATGCCCCATCAATGGAACAAATCCATTATAAATAAATAAAAGCTCCGGCTTCGGCACACAATGTAGCTTTTCCTTAATAATTTTAAAGTGTTTGTTTGTCCTTTTGTAGTGTAGTGTAATGTACAATTATATGTTTATGACATTTTGTTCTTGTCAGATAGGCCGCAATTGACGAAATGCCCCTGAAGATGATCTAGGGATCGAAAGTACTTGGGCAAGATTAAATTAAACTGTGCTCGATATATGCTTTTTATCTGATCAAAGATCAAAAATCCATTATAATTTCTATACATGAAAATGAGATAGAACTGGTGTAAACTATAGAGGAATATCCTTGTTAGAAGTAAAATACAAAGTGCTCGCCATACTAATTTAAAAACGATTAGAAATATATATGAAGAAGGATGTAGGAGACTACCAAGGAGGATTTTGCAGGGGAAGATCAACAACCGATTAAATTTTTATGCTAAAACAAATCCTCAATTGCATTGATTCCAAAGCCGCCTACGATACAATAGGCAGAAATAAATTAATAGAGGCGTTAGGAATTCCAAATGACAGAAAAAATAGTAAGATTGGTAAAAATGACAATTATAAAAACCATTTGTGCAGTGAAATGCAATGGTACAGTCTCAGAAGAATTCTGTATCAGTAGAAAATAGTAAAAGCCACTTGGAATACAAACTGGAACAGTGGAGACCAGCTCTTTAGAAAAAAGTCTAAAACTTAGTAGGGCAAAAATTGTATTTGGAATTTTCATTTAGAAATGGTAACTACAATTTAAATTATATCTTTGGATGGTGAAATAATTGTGAAAAGTAATTGTTTTAAGTAACTAGGATCGGTATAACAGAGTAATGAAGAATTAGATACCGATGCATGCAGTAGAATTGGGGGGATGGATAAAGTGGAAGGAAACGAGTTGTATTGTGTGATAGAAAAATTCCAATGAAGATTAAACGAAAATTGTAAACAGAAATAAGACATATGATGTATGGAACTGAATGTTGGGCAGTTCCATAGTTCCAATTAAAAAATGTACTAAACGCGACTAAATCTTGTAGATTTTTATTGATGGGGGAAGTAGTTCCGTTTTAATTTTGAAACAGGCAATGTTCAGTCTCGTCTTATTTCGTCTGGTTTAAGTGATGGCATATAACTAAAAACGCACAGTTTTCACTTCGTAAATGATTTAAGAAATCAAAAAATAAAAATGAAGGAAAAATCAACAGAATAGATACATAAATATGAAAACCAAACCAATTATAGGTAAGACCATATTATTAACATACATACCAATTTGGCGAACATATTTGAGTTATTTGATTTACTGGATTAGCTTCAACTAAACTTTGACTGATAACGCATAAAATTTTCTAAATTTATTTATATAAAACTTTAGTAAGGTCATAGACGCAGACCTGCAGTGGGGTGTCTTCAAATTGGTGTCAAACCGTTTGGAAACATTTTATAGTAGTCCAAATATACTTCAATGGAAAGACAACAAGTAATGTGAAGGTAAATTACGACGATTTAAAAATTGATATGCATCTAAGTGCGGTCATACACGTGTTTGTGTACATATTTAATGCGAATAATTGCACAGGCTTCAAGAACGTTATCTTACTAAAATATTAAATATAAAATACTCAGCATAAAACTATCAAATGTATATATATATATATATATATATATATATATATATATATATATATATATATATATATATATATATATATGAGGAGCTTAGTATTAAAGACGGACAACTCCATTTTTTTTTTCAAAATTGAGTTATAAGGTACATTCTTATTATAGGATTTTTTCCGAGGAATTCAAATCTAAATTGCTTTAGTTTCAAAAGCGGCTAGAAAATGCAAAATATTGCATTTTAAAACGAGCATCAGTTTCAGAAACGGACAGCTCCAACTTGATTTTGTAGCAGAATCGGACTACTCCGTTACAGCCAATCGAATGGTAGTATTTCCATCACGTTGTCATGCGCACTAGAATAAACCTACTGTGAGTGGCCATTACGTTTTAACTTTGCAATAGTTAACGACGTTATTTTAACCGTTTTCGTGTTTTTTTAACAATATTTTGGAAATAGTCGACAAAAATAATTGGAATCGGGAACATGATGATTAAAAGGTAAGTTAGCATGTCGTCTGTGTATACTAATTTACGTCTTGTCATGATTTATGTTATCTACGAACACCGTTTTTGGTTTTTAAATTACAAATGTATAAATTTTAACTTTTATCCCTGCGAAGATTAAACACGTGTTTTTTTTGCTTCAGGTATTCTGCGAAATCACTACCAATTTATTTGACTTGTAAGCATAGAAGTAGTAATATAAAAGGTTGCCAATTGCTAACTATGAGAGATGTTTCGCGATTCCACTCAGCTTTTTACAACTCCAAGGAGAAAACAAAGCAAGATAGTTTTCTTCTCAAGTATTGCAAGGAATCTGCCCCAGCAAGAATGCGAAATAAGAAACGTGGACCTTCCAAAGCATTCATATACCATTATTTCGTGTTAAATGAGGCCCACGTTCAAAAAGAGAAATGTCTTATTACAGATTTTAGGGATCAAACAGCATCGAATAATAGGTATATTCCAGCGTTTTAAGAAGGATGGTTCTCTGGTGCCCCAAAAAACTCGTGGTGGCAATAGGAAAGAGGTAGCGTTTGTAGAAAAACAAGCATCTGTTATTAATTTTATTAAAAAATTTAAGGAAATTGAGTCTCATTATAGTAAAGGTAAAAGCAAGAGAATTGACCTTAGTTCTGATTTGAACATCAGCAAAATGTAGGCTATGTATGATCAAAGCACAGACGAAAATTGTTTAAAGGTAAAAGAATTTTCCTTTAGACACATTTTTAACACACGTTTCAATGTCAGTTTTTCGTCATCTCTTACAGATGTTTGCTCAACTTACCTTGAGTTTGAAGAGAGAGTAAAACAAGCTACACAAAAAAAGGACACTGATATGATTAATTTATGGGAAACCGAAAAGAAGCTTCATAAAATGCAGGCTCGAGCATTTTTTGACCATTTACGAAAGCAAAGAAATGGACTCTTGACAATCTCTTTCGATATGCAAAAAAATTTGCCACTTCCAAAAGTACCTGATCAAATGGCATACTATAGTCGACAGCTGTACTGCTATAATCTTGCTGTAATTTCTGGTAATTCTTCAACATTACTGAATCCAGACTCTGTCTCAATTTATACATGGTGTGAAAACGACATGCAAAAATCGTCCAACCAAGTTGCCTCTGCTGTTTTTAACGAGCTATGTGAAAAAACTAGAAATGGAGATCTTGCAGAAATTAATGTGGTTCGTTTGGTTGCTTATGGTTGTGCGGGCCAAAATAAAAACATGAATGTACTAGCAATGGGCGCGTTTTGGTTAAATAACTAATAATGCTCCTAATAATGTGGAATATTCAGAACTTGTATTCCCGTTAACTGGTCACTCTTTTCTTCCAGCGGGCAGAGTTTTTGGTATGCTGAAGAAAGAATTTAAAAAACTGACAACGATAATTGAAGTGTCAGAGTACTTGGAGGTGGTTTCCAAATATGGAAAAGTAAAAAAACTGGGTGAGAATTGGACTGCGCTAAATTGAAAAGATGAAGCTAAAAAACTCTTAAAAACCGCACAGGGTGTTCACTTTGCCGTTTCCATGTGCAAACGTTTCCGTTTTGTTGGCAATACAGCTAAAACTAACGTGTTGATTACAGGAGAGCTGGCATACAATTCTGACACTGGCAAGCTGTTGTCGATCACAAAAAAAAAGGAAAAGTTATTTCTCAAATTAATTCAGCTCCAATTACTCTGGGTTGTTCAGTAAATCCGAAAAAAATAGCTGACGTAAAGACTCTTCAAATCAAATCAAATGAAGCAACTGCTGAAATTAATGAAATAATCTTACTTAAATTATTACTTAAAAGTAATTTAATTTTTTAAATAAAGATTTATGATGGAGCGTATTTTTTTGTTCACTAACACCTGCTTTAAAACATGTTAATTACTGTAATAGAAATAATACCCAGTAGAAGTTTTCCGATGTATTGTTCCAAATTTGAAGGTAGTCTAATTTATTATTATGTAGTTTCAAAATCGGACAACTCCAATTTTAAAATGGTCGACATTGGGTTCAAAAACGGACAGCTCCTTTCCTTCTTCGAAGAAAAGTAGAAGGAAAACGAGGACCAGGAAGACGAAGAAGGCACAACACCATTCAAGAAATGAAAAGACTAAATATCGACGTGATGGGAACAGGGAGATGAGATGGCCAGGCTCGGTACAGTACTGTGTGGATGAGCATATAGTGTATTATACGGGAAACGATAAACCACATCACTAGAATAGCGTAGCGGTGATTCTGAGCAAAAAGGTGGCTGGGGCTGTGATCAGCATGCTACCTCTCTGATGAGTCATTCTGATGAAGCTGTAAAGCAGACCCGTTAATACGAACATCATTCAAATTTACGTTCCAAGATTAGAAAAGCCAGAAGCGGTTATCGAGGAGTTTTACGCATTTGTACAAAAATCACGAAAATAAATCAAGAAGAACGAACTTACCATCATCATGGGTGATTTCAATGCCAAAGTTGGCAAAAGCAGAATAGAAGAACAACACGGCTTAGGCGAGAAAAACGAAAGGAGAGACCGACTTATCCAATTTTGTCGGGAAGAAGATTTTACCATTGCTAACACCTGGTTTAGAATTCCCCCGAGACGACTTTATACGTGAAAGTCACCTGCAGATACAGCCAACAATATTATCAGAAACCAGATAGACTTTATTCTCATTAACAAAAGATTCAAGAACAGCTTGACTTTGGCGAAGACCTTCCCAGGAGCAGACGTTTCATCGAACCACAACCCATTAGTGGGCCAGATAGAACTCAAACTAAAGAAACTTATTAAAGTAAACCTAAACAAAACCTGGATTATGACACTCTAAAAGACCCCGTAGTTCGTCAGAACGTAAGAGATGTAATGAGAGAGAAACTAGACACCGCTAAACAACAAGAACAGAGTGTAGAACAAAAATGGAGTTATATCAAAGACGGCATGCTAAATGCGGAAAAAGAATATCTGGGAAAAAAACAAGAGTAAAAAATAAAGAATGGATGACTGATGACATTCTACAGATGATGGACCAAAGAAGATTAATGAAAAACAGGGACGTGAGAAAATACCAAAAAATCAACCAAACAATTAATAAAGAAATACGAAGAGCCAAGGAGACATGGATGCAAGAAAAATGTAAACTAATCGAAGAGCTCCAAGTGAAACACCATCATATAAATATCCGCCGAAAGATTCGAGAAGCCATTGGTCAATACAATAGGAGCCTCGTAAACAAAGACGGAAACCTGGTGACTACAGTTAAGGAGAAGTTGGTGACCTGGAAAATGTACATCGAAGAACTTTTCTGGGACTACCGAGGTACCTTCCAAAAATAAATTGCATGACAGGGCTGTCAATACGAGACAGTGAGGTGAATGCAGCTTTAAAACAGTCTAAGAATGGTAAGGCTACAGGTCCGGACGAAATACCCGTTAAACTTATTAAGTTGATGACTGAAGTAAGCACGAAGGAGATAACTGAATTATTTAACGCCATATACGATTCAGGTAATATCCCAGAGGTATGGCTATTGTCAACATTTGTAACAATACCAAAAAAACGATCTGCGAAAACGTGCGAAGATTTATAAACTATCAGCCTTATGAGTCATGCACTTAAGAATTTTCTTAAAATCATACATGCCAGAATTTACAAGAAAGGCGAAGAAAATGTCGGTGAAATGCAATTTGGATTCCGCAATTCCATGGGTACACGTGAAGCACTTTTCTACAAAGAGTAGGATTGGATGAGAAGGACATTCGGATCATTATGAATTTATACTGGAACCAGTGTGCTCAAGTCAAGGTCGAAGACCAGCTGACCGACCAAGTGAAGATCATGCGAAGAGTAAGGCAAGGCTGTTTGCTCTCGCCGACCCTTTTCAATATATACTCTGAGCAAATTTTTACTGAAGCCCTCACAAACCTAGAGATGGGAATCCGAGGAAACGGTGAATACATCAATAATATCCGCTACGCCGATGACACTTCCAGTGTTACTATATGGAGTTAAAGCCTGGACACTGACGCAAACTACTGAAAAGCGGATTGAAGGAAAACTACTGAAAAATATCGTTTGAGGACCATGTCACAAACGTTGGGGTCCTACAGCGCATGACAAAAGAAAAAACAGTGCTTAATTTAGTGAAACAACGTAAGCTTGAGTACCTCGACCACGTGATGCGAAATGTAAAAAATATCGAATTCTTCAACTCGTTATGCAGGGTAAAATATTCGGCAGGAGAGGACCAGGACGCCGCCGTATCTCGTGGTTGAAAAACCTCCGACTATGGTTTGGGATGACGTCCGCGGAGATGTTTCGCGGTGCAGTCAACAAAACCATGATAGCCTTGATGATCGCCAACATCCAGACCGGATAAGGCACTGAAGAAGAAGAAGTAAAATAAAATAATATAAAATAATGTATAATAAAATAAAATAGAATAAAAGGGCATAAAATGGCAAAAATAAAATAAAATAGAGTAAAATGACATAACATTGAATAAAATAGAATAAAATACCTTTATTTATTTTGCGTCTTTTTGGGTATCAAAATTGACATTTTCAATACTTATGTATAATTTTTAGATGGTCAGTGCCATTTTCGTCTCTGACGACTGGAGTATAGTAACTCATTGACCGTACTATTTATCTAAAAACTTAAAACTTTTTCATTTCTAATTAATGATACGCATTAACGATTTCTCGTTCGGGTACTTTTAAAAGTAAACAATATGTTAACCTATAAAATATTTAGCGATTTGTTTGATATAACTAGGTACATAAGTTTTAACCAATGGGTGAATCAGAATCCCAGCCAGATATCCTTGTTGATATAAATTATATGGATTTGGGATTTATTAGTAGCATTTACAGAAACCACGAACAATTATGTTACGCTAGTTATTGTGCCGCGAACGGCTTTAAAATACTCCATTTGAGATTAAGATGCAACATTAATTTTTTGTCACCGTGTGAATTATGGAAAGAGAATGGAACATTTTTTGTGGTTGTTGAGGTATGGTTCTTTAATAATTTAACTACTTTTCAACTTAATAATATTACTCATTCGGGTCATACCTACTAAAACCCTACACACGTCCATCCAAAACCACACAACTGCCATGACTGACAACGTTGGGCCCGACGATCGGGCCGACCGATCTGGTTGTACAACCTAGACATCCCGACAGCCGGACAGCAGACTTCTCCATTACCCAGCCGTCAAGTCGGGACGTGAGAACTTCTTTTATCGGTAAACAAGCCTACACACACATCAATCATCACGACAGTTGGGTGGTTTAATCGGGACATGGGTAGGGGGTTTCATTTAGCAGTAATGTGTTGATTAAGGCGCATATTATTCATATGCGCTTTAGTTTTGAATTGTATAAATCGTGTAATTTTTTATGATTCTTAGTCATCCTTATTTCTGTGTTCTTTCTCTGTGTTTGTTTTTACTTTTAACGCTATAATCTCCCTTCTCCCTTCCTTTTTCGCAAACACTTCATATTTTTATGCTGTTTTATTGCTCCTTTCACTTGCTGGTATAATGTTTGCATAACCCTTCTAATCGTCTTGGTGGGAAAGAATATACTTAGATGGAATATTACAAAGGATATTCAATCTATAATGCGTTTAAAAACTAACTTTGGTTAACATTGCATTTTTATCTTAGACAACAATTATCACATATTGTATGTTTGGTTGCCTAAGCAATAATAATTCAAATTAAATTTGTTAAAAACTGGTTACAATATGGAACTTCCTGTTGACTAGTTGACTCAATTGTCATGGAGAGGTGGTGACAACCCCTAACAATATTACCAGATCCAATACAGAATGATACGTGATAATACCATCACCCTTCTGGGTGCTATAATATTATCTTGTTAGCTGATGGCAGCTAACAAGCTAAGCTTTTTTCTACCCTCAACAAATCTCAAAACATAATTTTCTGTAGATTTTAGTATCTCAAAACGTTTATCAAATTTTTCAGTGTAATTATTTTAAAATTGACTGAAACATAACACACAAAAACTTAAATTTAGCCTAGCGCCTACCATCACATACATAAGAAAACCAATCAATTCCTTATAAGGTTCCTTGGGATTTCCTACCAAATTTTTATCTTTACCAATTGTCAAAATAGTTTAGTTTGTATTGGAATATCTGATATTTTGCAATTACTCATATTAAATCTGTGCAAGATTTTCTTTATTAATTTCTGTTTTGAAATATAAACTTTATTATTTCTGATTTTACTTATGTGTAAAGTTAAAAATACTAATTTTTCATTTTAAATTTTTTCTTTTAGGCATTTTGGAGCTTTTTTTAAAATATACAATAATTTACTTAAATTACAAATAATTTTTATTTTTTTCATATCTTCCAAGCCCTTCTGGTTGATACATACATATCTAGCTTTTACACAAAGATTATATTCTACGTACAATGAAATTAGTACTCTAATTACAGCCATTCTTGCTACTGGTGCATACACATTTTCAGTAATGTTACACTGTTGGAAGCCTCGAGCTACCAATCTACTAACTTTCCTGAATGTTATTCAGGGAAAGGGAAATAAATCTTCTACTCACAATCTGTAATAGGTTTTTATTGAAAAATGATTGGGCTACTGGTTCTCAATAAACTAAGAATATCAGTATAGAACTAACATCTTTTTAAAAGACTCATTAATATTCAGTTTAGTGAGATGCTATTGTACCCAGGTGTAAAATTCCATAAACACGGGATCTACCTGTTTTATGAAATGACCCTTGTTTATGTAATTTCAAACCTGGGACAAAAGCACCCAGCTGAGCTGACTATGAATGAGTCTCTAGTAATATGTTAGTCCTATACCTACAAGTTGTATCTATGCTATGTAAAATGCTAATATTATTATCAAGATTTAGCCATACGACTCACACTTCTTATAAATGGAAAATTCACTCATCCCAGATACCTACGATATCAAAAGGATTGAGCTCTGGTGGGGCTCTTTCCGTGTTATCGAGCCCTAGGTGACTCAGTATGATGGAGTAACTCCCAAAAATTTTCGTACACATCTGGACGTTGAGAACATTACAGCTTTCTGCATGGTCTTTTAGAGATGTTCATTAAGACCTAGCTTTTTTATGTTTTCTAGGAGGTTCTTCGGAATGACTCCAGTAGTAGAAAGAATAATAGGTATCGTCTGGGTACTTTTCATTGTCCATTGTCTCCTTATTTGTATTTCCAGATCTTTGTACTTGGCGATATTTTCGTTGTATTTAACGTGCAGATTATTGTTGTTAGGTAGGTGTTTGTGTGCTACTGTTTGGTCTGTGAGCACAGTGCGGTCCCAATATAGCTTGAGGTTGTCATTTTCAACCATACTATCTGGGACGTATTGATACTATGGGAGATGGTTTGTTTGTGGAAATCCCACTTTAAAAGCTATGCCTTGATGAAGTATCTTCCCTACTGAGTCATGCCGTTCTTTATATTCAGTTGCTGCAAATGCATGGCAGCCCCCGGTAAGATGTTGGATAATTTCTTGGGCTTGACATCCATATCGGCATTTGCCATTTTATTATTATTATTAATTATTTTTATTATGTGTTGGAGCATAACTCCTGCATTGCAGCTACTTTTTAAACAAAAATCATAGACAAACACAAGTATGAAATAAAACAACTTCACATTACATTGAAAATGCTCGTCGTTACCCTTTTTGTTCTACATTGAAAGTGATAAAAGTTTAAAATTAATGTAAAAGGGGGTTTTAGACCTTTTTTAAGGTAACATATTGCTTTTTGTAGCATTGGTGTGATCACATACATAATTTTTTCAAGTTCATTTTCTAGGTTTTCTAGTTAGTGATTTGATAATATCGATTTGCAATAGTAAGAGGCTACTACGATGTTTTGTAAGTTTTTTTACTGTGTACTTATATAATAATTTTTATCTTTCTTTTTTAGTTTGACACATTTTATGAAATAGGAATTTTCGCTCCGTATATAAGTAATATTAACAACATACACGACGCCATTTATTCGGGATTATGTTATGCAAAAAAGATAAATATTGCTAAATTAATAAAACCAATTGTTTTCAAAACCATACATGAAAGTTTGCACTACTTAATTATGACATATATTACGTCACATGATTTGGAAATTGATCGAGATGAAAGATTTTATATTAGTAAACTGCAGAGAGAAGCTGCACTGAAGTTTTATATTAGGTAAGTATCAATAATCTACGTAGGTATATTAAACACAAAACATATTTTGACATTTTATTTGAGGCAAAATTTGACAGAAAACCAGTTGAACTAACTAACAAGGGTACTATTTCCTTGTCTAAGATAACATCTAAGAACACAAAAATTACAAAAAAAGCTGCTCAAGCACTTCAAAAAACAAGATCCTCCAACGAACATTATAACATTTCAATCTATAAATGCATTGAAAACTAACTTTGGTTACATCTTAGACAACACATAGTATCACATATTGTATGTTTGGTTGCCTAGGCAACAATAATTCAAAAAATTTGTTTGTTTCTTATCGTATTCTACACATAATTATAAATGAATCCCGTTTGTACTGTAATTTTGTATTACCATCTGTAGTATAAATAGGAAATTACAGATTATCTTTCTCATTTCATAAGATTTGATGCGTTTCCTGAAAACTGGTAGATGTGTTTATTTTGTAATTATGATTTGTTACTCTCAAATTTTAGTTTCCACAAAATCCTTTAGGTTAAAATAGTTTTACCTAGGTACTTCCTGAAGGTATTATACCATTTCCATCTTGTCATATATTTTGCAGAGTTCCTAAAGAAGTCGAAATGAGACCATTAAGAAGAGAAAATTGGTACCGCATTCTTCTAAGTTGGCCCTATGATCATAAACCACCCCCAGACTATATCACGACAATGATAAAGGTAAATGGTGGCTACGGAATTTTTTCCAAAGTTACTGGTGATCTTTTATCGTGGGGTAAGTATACATAAATATAGACAAAAGTTTAGAGTTCAGTCGCAAAGAGAAATTGCTATGCGATTGTCGCTTTTAAGCCCCTCAATTATTTCGCTCATAACATTAAATACCGCGTTCGTAGTAGAACAAGCACTTCTGAATCCATATTGTGAGTTGTTAAAGTAATTATTTGACTCAAAATAGGAATAAAATTTTTGTTTGATAAGCTTTTCAATCACTTTCCCAAAAGTAGAAACAATGTTTATGGGTCTGTAATTTCAGTTTTTGAGGAATCACTTTTTTTGTAGATAGGTAGTACTTTTGAGTACTTTAGTACTTCTGGAAATACTGAAGTTGATAAAATTAACTTTAATAAGATGGGTGAAAGGTGTTAAAACTATTTGGTAAGTTTCTTTTAAAATTATGCTATTAATTTCGTGAACGTCTCTACTATTAGAATTACTAAGAGACTTTATTATTTGACAGACCTCTTCTTCCACAACGGGACGAAAAAAAAGGACTTGCTCGGAAAAGAATAATTTCTATAATTGAAGAGGACAACGGCTTTATTGGTCAGAAGAGATGTAATTTTATTCTCTGCAATTGTATTAAAAAATTGATTTATTTCGTCTGGGGGTAGATCAAGTTGTACCAAACTGGATCTTGTGGTGTTTCTTGCGAAATTTACTATTTTCCAGCAGTCTCTAGGTTTATTATTGAAATTAGTAACAAAATTACAGTAAGCTGACTTTTTAGCAATTTGTAATTGCCGATTGTATTCAAATTTTTGTTGTTTATATACTTTGAACAAATCGGGATCCTTAGTGGCATCTGTAATGTGTGTATAAGAGAAAGATTAGATCTGTAAGACCTTAATTCATTATTAAACCATTGCACGGGTGTTTTTTCAGAAGTTTGTCGTACTTTTTTAGTCTGTAAGTAAATAAGACTCAAAAAATCAGGATCACTATTAATATCATAGAGAGTCCATTTTTGTACTAACTAGCGCACGTTTAAGCTTCTGAAAAGATTTTTCAATGTAACTATTATCTTTTATTGTGATAACTTTACTGTGACAAAAGTTTTTTACTTACCTTTTTGACTTTTTTTGCATATTTTAATGTATGTTCGTCATAATTTTATTTTTGGTTTAAAATAGTTTACTTTTAGGTTTAAAAACGATGATGGGGACAATAGAATTCGTTCAAACGTTACCACGAGCAAGAAGAAAAAAGTACGCAACGACTATAATCAAGATGCTAGCGGTGGAACTAGCAAAGGAAAATCAACACCCTGTGGCCACCATAAAAATAGAAAATGCCGCAGCATATTCTTTTTTTGAACATTTAGGTTTTAGAAACGTTGGAGTTTCTCATGATATTTATCTAAAATCAAAAACTGCCACAGATAAAAAAGAAACTTCACGAACGATAAGTGAATACTTACGAGGAAAAACGGCACGATTTTGTGGCCCAGGTCCGTCGCAATGCTGTCCAAAGAGTTTCGCACCTAAAAAAGAATTTCCACGATCGTTAGCTGAATACTTACGATTAAAAACTGCACGAGTTTGTGACCCAAGTTCGTCTCAATGCTGTCCCTCAAGCTCTGCAATTAATAACTTACCTCTTCCATTTAAACGAAGTTCGCAAAGAAACAGCATATCGGAGATATATAAAATGAAAAACTTTAATCTCAATCTTCTAGCGGATACTTTGGAAGGTGGAAGTAGTAAACCTGAGCCGCCACGAAATGAAGATCCACTAGGTAGGTATAATTTTGTTCCACATTTTAAATTGGTTTTAAAAAATATTTTAAATTAAATCTATAAGTATGCCAGTGATTTATTCGGTAAAGTTCTAGATGTCATTAACAACAATATTAAAATTTTGTTTAACCGTTCATTCACTTATTAATATTTTAGTTTACATATACAGGGTGAGTTTTTAGTGCGACATTGGTAGATAATTCCATTATGGTATAGAATATCAAAAAATTAGAAAAAATGTAGGCGATGATATTCTCCATACTTGGAAAATATGTGGAATTCTGCAGGATGATTAATAACCACGTGGTATAGCAAATATACAATGTTTTAAACGGGACACCCTATATATTTTTTAAAATTTATATTCTCATAATTCTTGTTTTTAGGTTTTGCATTATTATACAGAGTATTTAACAAGTTATGACCATTTTTATTTCGAAATCCCAAGCAAACAATAAAATGTAGTTTTTAAATTAAGTTTAATTGAAATTATTGACAAAAATTCGTATACAGAGTGAACTATAAAACAAAATTACGATTTTCTCAATTTTTTTAATGGATCACCCTATATTTTATATTTTAGAAATATTGTATTTATGATACTCTTTCATTTTTATATAGCATTCCCTATATTTAAACTCATTACTTTCCGAGATATTTTTAGTTTTCTTAAAATTTCGGAAATACATTAAATGTTTGTAAGTAGAAACAAGTATTGAATATTGGGTGATAATAGACCAAAATTATTTTTATTTAATAAGTAACTAACATAAACATTCGTGTGAATGGTGCCATATATCTGGATTTTCTAAATAACCATTTGCTAATACTACTGCAAAATGTACCGCTTAATATTCGACAACGAATGTAGTTTTTACACAACGGTGCTCCAGTCCACCACACTGCTCCTATTCACAATCATCTAAATAATAACTTTCCTGAGAGGTGAATAGGCAGAGGAGGACCAACTGTTTGGCCACCGCGATCACCGGAATTCTTCAAAATTGATTTTTTCATGTGGATTTATATAAAAGACCTTGTATACCAGAAGCCTCCAACAACACCAGATGATATGAAAAGTAGAATAAGAGAAGCTTTTAATAAAATTGACTTACAAATGTTAAGAAATTGAATAATTGCTCGGTCATTTGAATATCGGTTACAAACTTGTATAGACGTTGAAGATGGACATTTTAAACATTTACTTTAGACTTATTTCCTTAATATCAGATTAATTGTTGCATTCATTGCATATTATTATGGTATATATTTTTTGTTAGTTAACTTATTAAATAAAAATAAATTTGTTATATTATCACTCAATACTCAATACACCCCCGTTGTTAATTTAAAATATAAATTTTTACTCTTTCAGTTGTAAGTATTGAAATATTTACTTTGTTTACATCCAATAATTATTCTAATAAATTTACAGTTTTTTTTTTTTGAAGAAGTCACAAAATCGTGACGAAATATTGAGACATAAAACAAATAGTTTTATTTCCTATAGACCAATTGCTGGTACTGTAAAACTATATATATATATATATATATATATATATATATATATATATATATATATATATATATATATATATATATATATATGTATATATATATATATATATATATATATATACATTATATACTCATTTATTTATCATTTCCATAAAATATAGAAACACTACGTGGAATGACTACGTCACCGACCTCATCATCAAGCACCGGAACGAGTGAGGATCCGTCGACAATTGACAGTGAGCTCGAAATAGAAGAAAATGACGAATTTCTTTCCACAGAGGAACAAGAAGAAAATACACGAAAAATGAGCGTCTCAAATACTTTAATTTCGAACGAATATCGATCAGTTTCTAACGTAAATATTGCGGGTTCGAACGAGCAGCTACCTTCAACTTCAAATGAGCATTCATTGATTTCGAATGAAGATTCGAATGAGCACCCTTCAGTTTCTAGAGATCTAGAGATGGCAAATGAGCAAAATCGGCCTTCAACTATTAGCCGTCCAATTACACCAACTTCAGTTCTGGATTCGTCAGGGACCATATCGGATAATTCATAGACATCAAGAATAAATGGCAGAGATTACAAATTTAGCAAGAGTCGTTGTTGAAGTTCGAAATAAAATAATAAAAAACCAATAAGACTGTAATCAGTATTACTTTTTGTATATATTTTCATTACTAATTAAAAAAATGTATTTTTATAAAATATTAATCTTTATCTTTTTATTTAAGGAAGTTTGACCTTTTTTACGCTTTTTATGATCCCCCTTGTGAATAAGGATTTCTCATTGAAATCAACGGGGGGACTTTGATGCCGTCCCGTTTTCTGTGGAGTAAGCTTACAACTTTTTTTGTTATTTCTTATACCTTATCGTGGTTAGTATGATAACGTTTTAACTGAAGTGTCGGTGTACGTTTTCGTTAACATTGATTGTGTACACATTTTAAGCATGTAGAAGAAAAATCAAAGAACTGCATCTATAAAATACCCTGTGAATGCAACAATTTTTATGTTGGACAAAACGCAAGACCACTAAGTGTCAGGATAAACAAGCATGAAACATGCATTAAGAATAGATCAATAAATGCAAACATGCCTGGGACAGATAGGATGATAATCATGAAAGAAACATACATAAAAAAGAGAAAATTCAAAGAAGCCGCTCTCATCCTAGTTAATGAAGAAAATTCAGTAAACCCATCAGTAAAATTTAGCAGACCCTGGTTGTCAATCATCATTATCATTGGTGCTACAACCCTATAAAAGAGCCTCGACCTTCCTCAGTCTATTGCGCCAGTCAGTTATATCCATTGCCAACTGTTGCCAGTTTGCTGCGCCTATTTGTCTACCACCCTCATCTACACCATCCCTCCAGCTGAGTTTTGGCCTACCCCTACTTCTGCTTCCCACAGGTTGTGACATAAGGATTCTTCTAGGAGGGTTGTTCTGCTGTGATCTTGTCAGATGTCCTGCCCATCTTAGTCTTAGTATTTTTATAAAGGATACTATGTGTTTACCACCAAACATGGTTGTCAATACTAAATGAAAAAATCAGTAACAAGAATATGCCAACATTAGCGGATTAATAGAAAGTTGGAGGCATATATGTACGATTATACATAATAAATAATACAACACACAATTCATACACATAATACATAAACATATAATAGCAAGGCGCCTTGGCTAAGAAAAGTAATGACCTAGACATGATACTACAGAAAGAGAAAGTGAGTATTCTTTGTGTCACTGAGCATTGGTTGGAGTCTAGCAACATGCAGGTTATTTTACTTCACCGTTTTAAATTAATTTCATATTTTTCATGAACCAGTAAAGAATGAGATGTCTTTTATGTAAAGAATTATGTCTTAAGAGAGTTAACTGCGGATGTTAATGAGTGGTGTGTAGAGGGTGTTGAGATATCTGCTGGAAAGATACGAAATCAAAATAAACGCAGTTGTATATATTTCTTTTGCATATATATATATATATATATATATATATATATATATATATATATATATATATATATATATATATATATATATATATATATACCTCTAAAATCTAAATAAACAGTTTATTACACAACTGGAATCGTTTACATTCAATTTTTAAAAGAATAAAAATCAACTCCTAATTTGTGGTGATGTCAACATAAACTTTCTAGTACGATCCCCTTCCCATATCAGTTGGCCCACCTATGGAATTTGTAATTAAGTAGATTACCATAAACAAATCATACTCTGCATGTTTTTATAAGTTCCCATATTAATTAATATGGCATTTTTATTAATATTTATTAAAATATTACCCTTTGGTTTTTTATTTATTTTCAACAGTAAAAAAAATTCACTAAACCCTGGCTATGCATTCACTTATGTCAACATACGTTGATTTTTTTCACGTTACGTTAAATCCAGAGGTAGCTATAGAAAAATGACATCAAAACAATAATATTGTCAGTTAATGTACAATGTAATGATTGTACATTGGGCATCGAGCAAAAAGACAAAAGAGGGAATCTGATCGTTATGACAAGGAGACCAAAAAAGTGGCCTCTGATGGCGGACATATCCGGAAATGCGAATGCGCCAAATTTAAATTTCGTGACACTTCACAATAATCATACAGTGATGTAGGGGTTCTAATTTATCTATTTATTTGTTATATTACATACTATTAATATTACATAATATTAATACATAATACACTTCAAATACTTTTTTAACACTAGAACACAATAAAGTTGTAATTAAATAATAACAATAATAGTCTAAAATGTGAAATAATTGTTAAAAAACTTCAATAGAAAATACAAATAATCTTTCATGTACAGTTGGGACAAACAATAACATCAGCAATAACATAACCCAACTAAATTTTATTTCTTAAACAAGGAAAGAGTCTCTCTTTCCTTGTTTAATGTGGCCTCTCAAGATGGCACTTCTTGTCTAACAATATTTTTGCCCCCACTGCCTTTACATTCCCTCTTTTGTCTTTTTGCTCGATGACATTGGGTCAAGGTAAAGTTATCGATGAGAAAATTTGTTCAATCGATATTCGATTTTTTAATTCTGGAAAATCCAATTCGGAAATCGCGAATTTGCAATTGTCACGCTATAATAGAAGAAATACAGTCAGAAGATACAAAACTACAGGTTCGGTCGTCACACAATCTAAAAATGTACGAAAAAGTAAAATAACCGAAGCAGATCGAAGGGCATTAAGACGCATTATAATGAAAAATCGATGAGTTAAGCGTTTTATGGAGTGACGTTGTTAGAACACACGTTTCTAGATCAACATGTCACCGAGAGGCTCACAAATTAGGATTTGGTATTTACAAAGTAAGTTTTATAGTTGAAAAAATTAGTACAAATGGTTTTTAATAAATTTCTTATTTTAGACTAAGGAAAAGCCACTTTTAACATTACAACAAAAGAAAAATATACTAAGTTGGTCAAAAGAGTGTAAAGATTGGACTCAGTCTCAATGGGATTGAGATATATCCCTATATAACAAACCATTCTGTTTGAATTTTTGCACACTTATTTACACATATTATGCTATTATCAAGGCGTTATAATATGTTACAGACATTATTGCAAAAATTATTAACAATTAATAAACAGTGGAAAAAAATAGTTTTTGGTTTGCATTTTCGGCCTTTGTTTAAAAAAAATAGAGCCGACCTGACAGTACCTCGAATACATACTTTTCATTGACTATGTCCGACATATGACTTAACATGATCAAATACCTGTAATATTTTTTCTACCTATATCTTTTTCTAGACTGGTGCACTTGTATTTAATTGGAAAGGAGAAAAATAAAAGGCTTGTATTACTTTTAAAAGGAATTTCTTAAGAGAAAAATAAACATTATCTTACGAGTTATTGTAACTATTTGTATTATTAGGGAAAAATTGTATGAAAACAAGCCAATGACACTGATAGTAATAGAGATCACAATGTCTTGGCAGGTTAAAAAATGAATAAATAAACCATACAAAGATATTTATTATAGAAATTTTGTATTAATATTTTCCCAATAAAGACCAAAACTCAATGCCTAAAGTCTCTAAAGTTCAGTCTATTTTTTGAGGCTTTTATTTCATTGCTTGTAAAAAATATTATAAAGAAAATAGTTCTATGAATTAGTTACATATGGATTATGAATCTCTTATGACTTTAGGCATGATATTTTCCTAGATTTAGATAAGCTTTAAGTATCTTAAAAAATATCTATACTGTATTAACAAAAAAACTCCATCACATCCAAAACCCTCAAGCTCCGAAAAATATGAGTTATAAGAATCCTTAAAAAGACAAGAATTAACAAAAGCAAATTAAATAGGTTATATAAACACAGTGTCTACAAAAAATCTAGTTCTGAAAAATTTACAGTCATTTTATTTTCATAACATTCTCAGCTACATTATACCTATGACAATTTCTTTGCTTTTTGATAAAGAGTATCTACTACTTTGCTCATACTCTGGATCGTTTCTAGGGCCATTTCGTAAGTTTTGTCTACTGCACTTTCTTCGAATACTATGAGGACACCTAAAAAAACAAACATATTAAATAGGTACTGTTTAAAATAATCATATTCAATCTGGAAAAGCCAAAAAGATAATGGCTTATAGTAAGATTTCTTTACTCAAATAGCAAGAGTTTTCAACCAAAGGAATACTTATAAATATATAAGTATATAATAGTATGAAATCAAAATATAAATAGTTTTATGTGTGTGGAGAGCAAAAATGAAAATTTCATTAGTCTACAGTATAACTGGTATATAATCCAACAAAAAGAAAACATATTAAACCAAAACCACCACCTCAATAACTGCACTCATGTTTCATTCCCCTTCAAAGACTTTAAATTACATATTTTTGTTGTCTAAATTCACAATTGAACACAATTGCTTATAAAGAGGAAGAAAAAGAAATTCACAATTGAAGGAACAGTCCATTGACAAAGGTTTCGGAGTCATGAGTATTTCTTCCTACCAATTCCTCTTTTTCCGTCGATCTTTCCGTTGAGTATCAACTGCATTATCCTGTATCTGCTTCCTCTCATTATATGCCCCAGATATTCGAGTTTTCTCTTTTTTATCATCTTTATTAAGTCGCCTTCACCTTGACCTACTCTGTTCAAGACTTCCTTGTGTGAAATGTGTCGAACCCATGATATTCTGAGCATTCTACGATATAACCACATCTCGAAGGCTTCTAATTTGTTCATCATGTTAACCTTCATAATCCAGGTTTCACATCCATACAGTAATACAGGATACACATAACATTTTAGGAACTTAATTCTCAGCCGTAAGTTCAGCTGAGAATTGCTCAGAATAGATCTAAGTTTCATAAATGCTCTTCTTGCAATTTCTATAAGAGTTTTAATTTCTTCATCCGGATTTAGTGTCTCGTTTATCCAATAGCCTAGGTATTTAAAATGGTTAACTTTTATTATCGTTTCATTATTGAGAATTAGTTATATAGCGCCGAAGTCTTGTTTACTAACCACAAGTAACTTTGTCTTTGTTGTATTTATGCTTAGTCCGTTATTAGAGCATTCTCTAATAACGGACTAAGCATAATAACGGATAAGCATAATAAGATAATAAGCATAATAACGGATCTCTGCATATCTGATGTTAATAGTTTCTCCCCCGATTCAAACTCCACATTGCCCTTCCAAGGCTTCGTTAAAAATTATTTCTGAGTAAATATTAAACAAAGTTGGGGACAACACACAACCCTATCTAACACCTCTTTGAATACAAATTTTGTCTATGTCTTTGTCGTCTACCAGAATAGTAGCTTCTTGATTCCAATATAGATGTTGTAAAAGTCTCAGATCTTTATCATCTATTCCAATCATTTCTAGATATTCGAACAGCCTACATGTTTAACCCTATCAAACGCCTTCCCAAAATCTATAAAACAGATGTAAATTGGTTTCTGTACTTCCCATGAGCGTTGAAGTAGTATTAGCATTGAGAACAAAGCTTCCCTTGTTCCCAGTCCTTCTCTGAAACCGAATTGTGTATTTCACATTGTGTCTTCATATTTCTGCTAGATTATATTAAGAATTATCCTAAGAAGTAGCTTGAGAGAGTGACTCATGAGACTAATTAGTCTAAAGTCTTTACATGATGATGTATTAAGTTTTTTTTGGAGTGAGATAAATGTAGAGTCCAACCATATTCGTGGCAGTGTTCCAGTTTCGTATATGTGGTTATAAATGTTAGTTCTGAGACGTTGTCGTCTTCTAGAAGTTTGAGCCAGTCTGATGGAATTTGGTCAGGGTCTGGAGATTTCTCATTTTTGCTTTGTTTGATGGCTTTCCCTACTTCTGCTTTGAAAATACTAGGACCAGTATTCGTATACTTTGTGGTGTAAAGTGGTGGCCTCGTATCCAGGAAGAGCTCTTTTATGTAGTTAGTCCATTCTTCCTTTTTTTTTGTTTAACTCGAGAATAATTTTACCTTTGGAGTTTCTCATAAAGTGAGGAGTTCTTTTTCTCTGAGTGTAGGTAATTTCTTTAAGTTTTTTGTGTATATTAAACTCATGTTTTCTTTGTAGTTCTTCCATCTCACGACATCTCTGTTCCATCCAGGCCTCTTTTGCTTGCTTAACCTCGTATCTTATTTGTTGATATATTTCTCTATATCGAGTCTCATCATGGTAGGTAACCCAAACACAACTCCAGATATATTACTATGTTTTAAAAATATTATAAATAATATCAAAATGTACTTGTAACTCCAGATCTGGGCAGTGATCATCTGGCTCTTCAATTTGATTTTAATCTAAATTTTGATCCTAATCATATTAATGAAGTTATGCTGCCTAACATAGCAAAATGTAATGTACAAAATGTGAATGTTGGAATAAAGTAATTTTTAAATGTAAGACATGACATTTGTCCAAATTACATTAAAAATTTCAACACTATAAATAATTTAGACAACAAATTTCAGATGATGGTCACTCATATAATATGGACAACGAAAAATGTAAGAATGTAATGTAAGAAACTTTAGAATTTATTGAGGACAATAATTCTGATAGAGATACCTTAGATAAGGTGGATAATTGGTATAAAATTTTTATAAGAACAATCGTAATCTGAATGCCCTTTGGATCATCATAGAAGATGAATGTGACTTTATAAAAAAAAAAAAAACACACACACACACACCTCTTGGCAAAGATTCCATCAATCATAAAATCCTTAGGCAACTAGATCCTATTATTCATAAGAAAATAAGGAGCATATATGACTATTGTATGACGAATTTTCTTCCCTGATGAATGGAAGACAGGTATTGTAATAATTATTTCTAAACCTAATACTAACCAGAAACTACTTCAAAATTACTGTACAACCCCACCCTTCTCCCAGTAATCGGAAAAATTATCTAAGAAAGATTATAATATGCAGAATTAAACCCACAAATTCCAGCACACCAGTTTGAATTTAAGGAAAAATCATCAACAATCCATCCTCTTTCTATAGTAATATCTTCAAGGACAAGACTGCCAGAGTTTTCTTAGATATTAAGAAGGTTTTGACTCTGTTTGGCATAAAGGATTATTATACAAACTTCACAGGATCAACTGCTCCCCTTCGATGCTATCAGGTGTATAGTCAAAATGAATGGAACACATTTCCAACCATTTTCTATGCTACAAGGAGTTCCACAGGGTTCACTGCTGCCTCCTCTATTGCATAACCTCTACAGCAGTAATATATATGTGAAAATAAAGTAACCAATAGTAATTTGTTATAATTTGTGGATGACAAGGCAGCAATATTTTTTTAAAAATCCTCTAGATCCTTTAGAAATCCTCTACAACATATCACGACAATAAACAATTTTTTTTAGCGTCTCCTTTTATAGTTGTAACCTAAAAGTCTTACAATATTGTGATTAAAACTATTTTTGGAAGCATGGCCTTCTTATCTAGGGCTATAGACTGAAAGCATTGATCGATGCAATGGATGATACAGAGGTGTGAAAAAATAAAAACAAAAGAAACACTATGAAGGCCAGATCACACGACCGACCACTCACTATATGGAGTAGCAAACGCAGTCCCATGTGTGTTCTTAATAAAATAAACTAAAATAAAATAAAATTAAAATAATCGCTCAGTGTGTAAACAATGAGAAAGCTATGCTTCGCCTCCTCGTCAATCCTGGAGTGCCACATCCTGTTTTTTTTTTTAATTATTGTATTATATTTCGTCTTAAAAAATAATAAATTAATATACCTATACCAATTGTGTAAATTGGCTGAAAGAGTTTAGTTGATGCCCTTTTGGTACAGTACGTATATTGCTCTCCACCAACCTTTCTCCTCTTTCATTGTGCTCACCAAGTCCATGTTCTCCAATCAAAACTTGCATTTCCTTTTGCCTACGTAGGCATTGAAATTAACCATTATAATAAATATTTCATGTTTTTTAACACTTTTTAATACCTGTTCAATAAGACCATAAAATTCTTTGATGATCCCTGTTTTCGCTGAGCTGTAGGTGTATAGAATTGTACTATATTCATGTTAACTTTTGGAGTATGAAGTTGTAACATCATAACTTTTTCTGATAGAAGTATAAAGCCAATGATTGATCTATTAGCTAGTAAGTATGAATGTCAGAATGTCACAAATTTTAATAGTTAAAGAGTGTATATGGATGTGACTGATAATAGGTTTATAACTCTACCTGTCTAGGCATAAAAATAAGGGTTATGGACACTGCTAAAGAAATTGGCAAAAGCATTTATCAATTGACTGCAGCTCACTAAAAACAGAATCATTCAACTTCATGCAACTTGAAATATCAAAATTTTTTCTCTTACAATTAACCAAATTCAAAAAAGATTCTATATTGAAGTCAGTGATTCCTCAGTATTTTCTATAAATGACATGAACCAGTCTCTACTTTTTTGTTTATATAAAGATTGCAACCTCAAAACTCATCATAATTGCTAAAGCAGCCTGTTCTTTTTCACTATACATGACAAGTTTTCTTCTCAATACTTCAGGTTATATTATATTCATAGATACTTCAGGTCTCAAACTCATATAAGGAAAATCTTATTTTTAGTGGTGATCAAAGGAACATGCTAGTTTTATATTCATACAAAATATTGAAAAAGATTGCATTCAAATTTAAAAATAATTGATCAAAGTTTATTGATAAAAATATGTTGTTTAATATTGATGATATGGTTTCCAGAGCTCTGAGATTGTTGGGTTTTATTAACAGATCTACTAAAGATTTTAATAACATTCAAGTGATCCATCTTCTATATTGTTAGACTTATCTTAGTAATAACTCTTGAGTTTGAAATCCATACTATGCATGCTATATCCACAAAATCAAATAAGTACAATATACCTAACATATAAATCACACATTCCTCATATAGATAAATATAATTACTATGACCTCAATTTACTCCACAATAAATTCCAACTCTCCTTATTTAAAACGACGATAGATCATGGTGATCTGAAAAATCTTCTTAAGATATTATATTCAATTGTCAACTGCCCATTTCTTTTCAGTAGGATTAATATAGTGGTTCCAATTAGAGGTTCTAGATCACTTAATGTGTTTTATCCATATTTCTCTCACACATAATGTAGGTCATAATAATTCATATATATCTGTAAAGTGCCTCATTTGGCTAATGGCTTACCAGAATTAGATTTATTTACCAGTTATTATCATTTTACAAAGGCTTTAAGAGGCCAAATTTTATTAGTAGGGTAATATCTATGGTTTGTATTTTGTTCTAATATATCTTATTTATTGTTCGCTGCATTTCAAGTGATTTTTTTTGTTCTGCTTTTATCTTAAGTAATTTTGGTTAAAATCATGCTGTATGTATCAATGCAATAATTAAGGTGTTTTGTTCTAATGTTTTTATGGCATGTTATGTATATTTACATATAAAGTTTTGCAGAATGATGGTAAATACCCTTATATAGATAAATAAATATATAATGACACCAAGTTATAGTAAATATGCAACAAAACTATGATAAAAGAGTGAGAATAAGAAGGTAGACCAATCATTAAAAATATTAGGAGAGGCATACCTATGTTGAACAAAGTTTTAGGATGATAAACCTGGATACAATTTTATAAAAAAATAATGACAATAGAATGAACTGATTTGACAGAGATAGTAGCTGGACATATCAGACAATGTCACATTAGTGAAAGTTTATATTTTAGTTAGACATTTTAATATATAATAAATTATTGATAATACTACAAAGTAACTAACCTTCTCCTTGGTCCAAAATTCCATGAAACTTGGCATCTAAAATCATCTGGGATAATTTCTTCTCCACTTGTAGTACTGGGAGCTTTATGGTTTTTGCTACATACTCCACTTGTACCCTAGAATATGGTTCGATAATCCTGCAAAGATTCTGCTCCAACATATTGTCATACAAAGTTCCTAAATGTGCTCTAACAATAACATCATCTTCTAATTCATGTTTAAACTGTTTTACAGCTTGTTGGAAATCTGCTAGGGATCGCTTGTGTGCAGCCTGTGCAACTGATTTCATAGCCTCTATATCTTGACCAGCATATTTAAAGGCCAATTTACCACTAACAATTTGTTGGACATCTTCTGGACTGTTGATCATAATTTTTGACAAAAGCATGTATTTAAGCGCTGTGAGGGCTTTTGGGGATTCAACACTATCAAAACCTTCAAAAGCTTCATAAAAGTAAGAATAAGCTGTTTTGAAATCCTTCTCATCTGCAGCATGTAATACTCCTGATTGTAAATCTAAAGCTGCCTGCATCTTTGGAGGGCAATAGATAGCATTAGCTGTGGTTCGTGCTGAAGTTAGTGCAGCTCTAGCCTTCGGTAAATTACTTAAAGCATGATATGTTTTGCTTTCAAGTAGTTGTACTTCCACTAACAAATTTTTATCATCCAACTTTTTTAACTCTTTCAGTAAGGTTGATTCCAGTTGTAACGCTTCGCTGTACATTCCAGTGTCAAAATAAAGGGCAATCAGCCTAGCTTCAAGGGACTGACGTAGAAAAGTTCTTCTCTCTTCCTTTGCCCATTCTATACATTCTTTGCAGAGTTGTACTTCAATACCAATGCCAGCTTCTAAATCCAGAAAATAATCAACGAGAGACCTTACCAATTTAGCAGCTTTTGCTTTGCTTATTAAACTCAAAAAAGGCCTGGTGGCCTTTATAAGTTCTGCGAGTTCCTTTGCCTTGCCCTCCTTTTTATATTTCTCACCAAGATTAAGGATGTCTTGTTCTTTATTGACAATATTTTGTTCGTCATCTTCTTCATCCCTGGATAATTTTAAAAGCTTCTCGTGTTGAGAAGAAACAGACTGAGCTCTTTCAAATAACATTGCTCCGGCCATATTTTTTCACTACTCACTACTGAACTTCCATTAATTTGTCTGTCATTATATGCTTTTCAAGTTAATATGATTGGATCTGATGACTTATGTCAGTTGTCAACAAAATTGTACCAGTCACAGTAGTCAACCAACGCAAACGAATACGAGATAGTAACAAATGACAGACAACAACTTATGACATTTATCTAACGAACAACCTTATAGACAAACAAAACGCAATGTCATCATCCCGCGTATGACGAGTCTGTTGTTTTTGGACACCAAACAATACAAAAAATAGAAAAAAATACATTATTTACTACTAAAAATGGCAACTGCGGTGCTGCCGGTTTCATAGTATTTAAAGTATTTCTTACGATAGAAAAACTAAATATTTAAAATTGAAATATTAAATAATATGCAGTTTAAATTATTGGCTCTGAGTAATGTAAAAATGAATACGATATAGTATTGTAGAGTTCTTAATCTGAAAAACTTTATTCCTACTCAAATCAAAAAATGTTACTTACACACATTAGAAATATTCATAAATCGTGTTTAATTTTGTTTTCCATGAAAAAATCTGGTGCATATTGTGAAAAGTAATAGGTATCACATTATCAAGTTTTCTTGCTTTTTTATCCTATCATTACTTTAATTAAATTACCAAAGATGAGTGGCGGAATATTTACATTAATGTAAACAAAATTTATTAAACATGAAAACAAACATATATAAAATAGATACTAAGAGGATACTTCCAAAGAAAGAACAGAAAAATACGAAAATACACTGGCAAGATTTGAAACTAAAGATTAGAGGAAATTAGCACTAAAAAGAAAGATCTAAGTAAAATCAAAAAGAAGCAAATTGAGATATCACTTAACAAATGTGAAACTAGAGAAAGTGAACAAAAAGATAAGGAAAGTTCTAAAACCAATAATTAAAAATTATTGAAAAGGTCTTAGAAAAGAATACAGGACCTAAAGTTTTCAATAAAAAACTAAATGCGTGTAAAAAAATTATCAGCTTTGTAGATGGGTAGGTAGATACTATGTGAACTGATCCAGGCAATACATCCATCATATCGATCACCACCACTTTTTCTACGACGAACTTCCTCTCTGAGACCTGAGACCACATTTATCAAGTAATCCGACACATTACCCTTAGTGGAGCACTCATTACTTCTGTAGATTTTCAGATATTGAAAGTATTTCCGATATCAAACCGCTGGACCATAGGCACCAGACGCCCATTTCTAAGCAGCTGCCCTACCGCGCAGCTCCCTCGACACCTGCATCACTACATCCACCATACTTCTATTCTTTTTAAAACATTACCGCCTAAGTCATAGATAGACAGCTTCTGACTCTTCAATTTTGAAATAGCCCTAGCCTTGACATAATAGAAAGAGTTTAGACTGCAGTGGCATGGGATTTGGTTGTGATAAATACGTTATTTGTGAAGACTGAAGACCAATATGTTACCTATAGTAGCGGGGAAGGGAAAGCCAGATAGATTTTGTGTAGAAGAAGCCAGCTAAAAAAGATTACCAAGTATAACGTGATAAAAAGTGAGAGTGTAGCTATTCAACACCGACCGTTTTTAGATTATATGGAGATATAGGTTAGACGAAAAGAAAAGCAAGTAGGACATCAGAGAGTAAAGTAGTGGAAGTTAAAGAATAAAGAGTTGAGTGCTAAAAGAGTTTGAGGAAAAAGATGATGTTCATCCCATCAGTTTTGACTGATGGGAAGCCAACAGCCAAGTGTGGTACGAGTGGGAGAGGAAGTACTAGGAACAACATCTGGTAAAGGACTTCCTAGGGACAAAGAAACGATGTAGTGCAACGGAAGGTTGGGGAGAAGAAAGAGGTTAGAAAGAGGAATGAGAATTCTAAAAGGGAGGAAGATATACACAAAAGATAACAAAGAGGAAAGCAAAACGTGCTGTAGTTACTTCTAAGGAAAGTATTTCTCCAGATATTTGAAGATTTAAAATTGGAATTGGGCCCAAAATAGCGCCGGTTATTCGTGAAAATTCTACGTTTTATCTCGATAATTTTATTTTTAGTGTTGGTAAGTGCATTCATGTATATACAAATTCGTTTACCGATTAGACAGAATCACCTTCTATAGGTAACGAGTGGCCGTAGGATTCGTCTTTTTGTTGATGTTTATTATTAGGTCCGTTTTTGTTGCTGTTTCTTATATAACAGAGAAAAAAAGAAACATATGAAGATTAGGTAGATTGGTGACTATTGCGATGAAGATTATAGAATATACTGGATGAGGAGGAAGAAATATATTAGAGAGGCATATAACCAAGAATGGAGAACTTGAGATGTTAGGAAATAATAATAATAATGTTAAATGCATTTGAAACCATATTTCATATAATTATTCTATTAAAATATTCTAAAATGGAGAGCACTTTGCCTACCTAATTAGTTTAGAGAAAATGTGAAAATGAAAACATTGTAGAGCTCAATTATTCTGTAAATGTGCGTCAACTGTAACTATATTTAGGTAATATGAATGAAAATACAATGAACCGAAATATCTCACAATGCATAGGAATAATAAATCAACCGAAAAACAAGTGTTAACAATTTCTTTTTTAATTGTTCTAAAGGTAAATTATAACTTTTATAATTTAGAATTATTCAATAAAAATCAGTGGTGGGTGAAAAACCTTTTTCATACAAACGTGCGATTCGAACGTTGTACTTGCTGTCCAGACAAAGATCAAAGTTAAAAAGGTTATTTCGGACGAAATATTGGAGATAAACCTTCATTAATAACTACGAAGAGCTATATTTTATTACAATTAAACGCTCAGCTTAAATCAGCAAATCCACTTTTGGATTATTCGGCAAAATGCAAATAAAATTTATGTAAAATATGATAATCTATATAGAATACCATTCCTTTAAAAAGCAGCAAATATTAATGAACTATAAGTATATGAATAGGAACACAAAACACGCTATAAAAACAATCATTTTTAAAAATAAATTGGCTGTAATATAAAATAAATTGTTGCTTTTATGAAACGCGGTATTGTTACTGATGCTTCGATAGAAACTTATTTTGCTAGCCTGCAGACGTATATCGATGTGTGAAGACAAGAGTTGTTGCCATGGAACACCCTGATGCAATGATGAACTATTTATCGACGAAATTGAAAAACGACCATCTTTGTGGCATTCATCATCAGATGATTACAAACAACATTATCTTCTTAATTCTTCATGTAGTGTATATGCGCATGATGATTTTTGCATTATTTATTGGGCGAACAATTATATATTTGACCAGATCACACAGATCCATAATTTTATCAATACACACTTCCTTATTGCGCGGTAAGATGGTCACTGATGGTCAAAAGTTCCATTATGTGCAAAAACCGTGTTTTTACATAATCTGCAAAAATACAGGCTGCAAAATAATTTAATACAGGGCATATTTGAAATATTATTTAATGACCAAACTTTGCAAAATATTTTTAAAAGCTACAAAATCATTGAAAATTATTGTAATAACTCAAAAAAAGAATGAAAACGTTATTTTTCGACTCTTAGGCCGCTTTTATGTACATAAGGATATTTGTATATAACGTGAATTTAGATCTTACCAGAAAACCACTCATACCATCGCATATTTGGGCTTTCAACATTTTATGACAGAAAGAATGGATCAATTTCATTTTCTATGCAGGTTTTTAAACCTGCTGCCGTCTTACGTCCATCTCTCAAAATACTCCAAAAATGTTTTTTATGCCACCTTCATGGAAATATCTGAATACTAAAACAGTTCATCACTGATGGAAAATCTACATTTTTGTAATAAGTAATATATATCTATTGAGAACCGTTTACTGAGATCATCTATTAACTTTCACCTACGATGCCTCTGGTATATGTCTCCATGAAAAATTAGCTTTAAAGATTTTACTTAGATGTGGTATTGTTATATCCTGTCCCTGCTGCAGAAGGACTGGATATATTCCATCGATTCCGGGGGACTTATATAGTTAAAATTTTATTTATAGCCTACATAACCACCTGAGGCCTCGTAATTTCGGTAGCCAGCTTTCATTAAGCGTTTCTGTATAATTGTGGTCTTCTTTTTTTTTAAAACTGACCTGACTCGCTGTAGCATCCCTCGCCAAGACTTTATGGATGCTGCATGCGGGAGTCTCTTCGACTTCCTCGCAGAACCTTCTTTTGGAGCCCCTTTGTCTTTACGGATTTCTTTATAGCATATAAGATTATCGCAGGGTAGTGTGCTATCTGTAGGATCTGTGGACAGTGTTATGCTTCAGTCGCTCCTTATTACCCAAGGTAACAATTTTATTCAGGCTGAGTCGATCTGGAGCCTGTAGATATTTTTAAAATATTTAGATTTTTTCGTCGGATCTGGTCTTCGATCCTTTGCCTTCTATATGATAGTTAGACACCCTACTGCCTGAGATATCTGGCCCTAAGATATTCCAAAGATATTTCTACAAAAATACAATGCATGAATTACTACAATCAATCCTAAACATATCCCGAGTGGACTAAAGTTAAAAATAGTTTTCTTGTATGCTTTTTTTCAAGGCATTTTATTTGTGGCCACGCAACCATGTCGCCTAATGATAGAACCATCCTGAGACAAAAATCTTATTTGAAGATCTTAAATTTTCATAATATTTTTCTTATAAATACCTATAGGGTAACAGGGTAAAAAAAAAACAAAACTTTGTGATGGTTTCCGAAAAATATTTATTAACAATAAAATGAATATTTAACAAAAAATTATTTTTAATAACATGTTTAAAAGAATATATAATATTCTAACATTTATATAATCATATTAATTTAAATTTATTTATATGAGTGGCTCTTAAGGATTAATTTTAATTACTTTATTTTATTTAAGTTGATTATTCGTTTTTAACATGTAGGTAACGTTTATTTATTTTAAATTGATAAACATTTAGATTTACTCTAAACTATTAAGTGAGATACATCTTGTGTGTAGGATGGTAAATAGCGTGGAACAGGCTGAACTCCCCCAACATCGTCCATTCTTCTTTGTCTGACATCAGAATCTCCAGGCCACGTCCGTTCAGAACCATACAAGTGACCTAATCGTTGAAATTTATCAAATACGTGAGAAATTGTTACAGCTTCATTAACTCCGTTAGATTTTATTCTTCTCTGGGCAGTAGAAGAAGCACGAAGCGTTTTCCGTTTCTAAAATTAAATTTTTTTAAATACTACTGTGACAGCACATTTGTATAATTATTTTAAGAAACCTTGGTACATATTTTTATCAAGCCTGCTAATGACCAAAATATTTTCAATACTTTGAACTTACTTCAACTGCTCCTCTCCATTTGTCAGCAGCATGTCTTGCCAATTCCATACGTTTTTGTTTCTTAATTTGATGTTTTTTGTATGCCATTTCTATAACAATCAATCCGATGCCTCCAACTATGCCAGCTCCTACTAAAATAAAAACTCCAGCCATATTTTTCAGACCTAGCGTATTCGGAGTTTTTTCAAACTGTTCACATTGTTGAAAATTGCCTTGGAGTATCCATTTATTATCCAGACTTTCCATAAATCCACCTAAAAATGGAAATAAACTTTAATATTACTAGATCATTTAGTGGTTTTACTTTTGTGCTCATAGAAGCTTTTCAAATTATGCTTACTCTCATGGAAGTCTAGTATAGCTAAAGTTACATCGTCTGACCAAGGAGAACCTTTTTGTAATCCGATTCCATATCCTGAGCGACCAAAAAGTTCACCAGCAGTAACTAACTCACAATCTTGTGCAGCTTCAAATTCCAAACGAGAACTGTCCCATATAAACGCCATAAGTTTCCTAAAAATGTTAACAAAACCATATATCAGATCAAAGAATAATACTACATATATAAAAGCTACTACAATATGTGTAAGAACTAAATATTGTAAAATTAATTTATCCAATTTGTTGAATTTATTATCCGACCAATTATTCTAATAAAAAAAGCTGTATAATGAGTTCCTGGATAGCTTAGGAGAGATATGTTATAACAGAGACTTCAGTTACAAACATACTAATTCTCAAGAGATAATTAACCTGGCATTCGTCTACAAAATTTAGAGCAGCAGGATAAAAGATTTGATCATTCCGGTATTGAAACATAGCGTATAAAACAGTTATTTAAAGGAAATAAAAAAATGAATAACAAAAATGGGAAACTCAAAAGAATAAAGACACTCGACATACCTCCTTATATCATGAACATTTCAGAATAACCAACTCCTGAAGAGGACACTGGGAGAGCAACTCACGACAGAAAATGCACCAAATGACCTGTATCGATTCTTCTTCTTAACATGCCATACACCAAAGTGCGTAGGCGACTATCTCATTACTAGAATTCTGTTCTTGGCGGCGTGACACAGCTCGCCTGTATTGTGTATTCCTGTCCATTCTTTAATATTCCTTAACCAGGATAATTGTTTGAGGCCGGCTCCTCTCCTACCTTCGATCTTCCCTTGTAGGATTAACTGTGGTATTTCTGTATCGATTAGAAATGTCAAAAACGATCAGAAATCAAAAGCCAGGCTTGAACTGCCCCGTAATACAAGAGCAATGCTAGATAGAATATGAACGATGTACTGACAGCTTACATAGATGTAGAAAAGCTTTTACTTCTTAGTATGATTGTTTTTTTAACTAAATAAATAAATAAAAATTGTGTTTTTTTTGTACAATAAAAATTGTAGATTATCCTACCCCTCTTTGACATCCTGTATTGCAATTTCGGCAGTATCGTAGTTGTTAGCTTCCATAGTCCTGTACATATTAGACAATTCAACTTGTCTTCTAAAATACATATCTACAGATGATCCCTTAACTGTAGCACAAGTCAGATTCTCCATTGTGTTTCTCAACTAAAACAAAACATTTTTAGTTTATTTGTACCTTTTTACGTTTAGAAACTTTACCCTAGCATCGTTAATACCAGTAAGTTTAGTTTTCGGTCTTTCTAACACAAGGAAAGCGGCCAAGTTGGCTGTGTATGAGGCGACAATGATCATCGCAAATCCTGCCCATACCATTCCCAGAACTCTAGCTGAAAAGCTTCTTGGGGTTCCTAAAATATATTATACAGATCTGTTAAATTCTATTGATAAATAGCACTAATATGTTTATTAAATTTTCCTAAAATTCTATTTGGGTCACATTTACCTTCTCCTATACCACTGTTAAGAAGTACTCCCCACGCGAACCAGATGGCACTGGAGAGATTTAAAGCATCTTCTTCGGTTCCATCAGTATTTGCTAATTTAAATCTGCCAAAAGGAGAAAATCTATCCAGTAGATAAAGAACCAAAGCTACCACGTGTACTGAAACCATCACCAGTATCCATAAAGTGTTACTGAACGGTTGCAAGAAAGATACAAGTGTAGACGATCTTGATGGCTAAAATATTAATGGGTATGAAATATCAAAATATATCGTTTTATCATATAAGTAGACCGGCATACCTCACAAAAGGTAAAAGTGAGAAAATTAATAAAGTTAGCATTCCGTAATGACATTTTACAAGTCGATACATGTTGAGTTATGTTTAATATACGACCATAAGGTAAAATACTTTTACCTTATTAATAACAGAGTGAAACAACGAGGAATGAAAGATAAAAAATTGATAACCAATAAATGAGAGAATGGACAAACTTATTTAAAAATAAAAAAAAAGCATTAACTTACAACAGAGTATATTCCATGGAGGTCATTGTAATTAGGCAACTAACGTAGTCAAATTTAAACTTACCTTCTTTTCTAAAATTGTTATTCCTTGATACTTAAACGGTTTACTGAATTCAATAAACTCGGCTCTTTCCGGATTGATTGTTAAGGGTGCTACGATCATAGCTGCTCGATCTGCTACCAGTTCTCCTATTAAGCCAGTCCACTCTTTCTTACCACTGCCTGACACGTTACGAATCAGATAGTTCCCAAACTGACCATCTGGCGATAGAGCTAAACTGTATGTGAAGTTGATCTTTTTGGACAATTCTTTTAGTAGATCTATGCAATAGCCTCTGCAGCAGTAGACACTTGAAACTGAAAAATATATATTTCGTATAGTAACTTTTATAATTACATATAGATTCTACAGAAACGGATTTTTTAAAACTTACAAATCCTTATCCGTACCATTTTTATGTCTTGAAAATATGAACTCCAGTAATACTAAACAGAATTAAAATAATGATAGTACCTACAGATGTCATAGCTAAAATTTTATCTTTCCGTTTTTATATTATATTAAGATATTGTACTTTCCTATACAAATATAAATATAATAAGGAGTTCAATAAGGTATTAATGTCTCCCCAAGCCTATCCACTGTAGTCCTAGAAGACATCTTTCACCAACTAGATGGGATAATAAAGGAATTAACATCAATCAATCAATCAATGAAATGAAACGCTGTAACAGTTAAATCAAAAGAAAGATTAGAAACAGGACCAAAACGACAGATCTTACGGAAGAAGTGACCAAAACTAGTTTGAGCCAGGCACGTGGATAGACAATCAATCTCACAACAAATGGGCTGTTAGAAGTGAAGACCAAGACAAAGGAAAACGTTAATTGTCAAAAAATTTACGTTTTTCAATTCTCTAATTGTTTTTATGTCAACGTCAACTTTTTTGACAATTAACCAGAGGCGAACGTTAGAATATTTATTAATTAAATGCGAAACTACAATTATGTTAATATACCTATTTAATCATACAAATTTTGGTTGGATTTAAGATAATTTTGACGAATAAATTAAATAAATAGGGAGTTTTGTAACTACCTAACGTAACGTATCTCCCCATACGTAAAGAACTAACGTATCGAAGAAGATGAACGTTAAATTGAGAGTTTTTGTTCTGCACGTAACGTAACGATGGTGTTGCCATCACCGAATTAGTGATTAACTAACAAATTGTCAGTGCCAGTCTTGTCCTTGCCATTTAACCCTATTTTTGATATTCAAAATAAATAACAAATATTTTTTTGAACAATTTTTAATTTTTGAGATGGACGAAGACATAGAAGATGCCCTTCTTCTCCACATCTTGCACGACTATACGGCCGCTTTAATTTTGATACCATTAAAAATATTTTTCGCTTTTGAATTAAATTCCACCTTTCTGGATGGTCGTAAGGGTGCTTGCCTACGACTTCCTTTAACAAGAACAAATCATCTTCATTGCTGAAGTGAAGTCGTTTTCTACTGCTTTCCATTATTTATAAAAATCAAAACAAATATACGTAACCACAAATGTAAAAATACACGTACCACGTGTGCTTATGAAATGTGGATGTTGAAATTTTGGTAATCGAGTAAGATTCCCTTGCGCATTCGGTTACCTTCGGCTCGATAGGGATGCGTATGAACGTAACGTACCAGCCCGTTACGTTAGGTAATACGTATCTAGATACGTTAGTTCAACCATTAATGCGCATGCTTATATGTCAAAAAGATACGTTACGTATACGTATTTGCTTGCACAAAAACTCTCTAATACTAAAATTCTAGTTTGGCATTAGTTGTCAAAAAATTGACGTTTTTCAATTCTCTAATTGTATTTACGTCAACGTCAACTTTTCTGACAATTAACCAGAGGCGAACGTTAGAATATTTATTAATTAAATGTGAAACTACAATTAATTCATTCGTTCAGCATCGAATAATACGACCATAATGACGATGGCATCGCGTTCTTCGACTTTTCAGAAAAATACGCCAGAAGTATTTTTTCACTCACGCCATTGATATTCTTAATGCTTTTCCACTTTTTAAAATACTGGTATTCTTTCTCATACATCATCCTAGATTTTTGTGGCAACAATAACCTTTCTGCTTCCAACGCTGCATTTTCTACATCTGATTTTCACCTTGTGGTTTTCCTTTTCTTGTGTCAAATTTTTTCCGTCCATTTCGTATTTATTCACTTTGTACACAAAACGCAACAATATTCTCCGCAAAAACCAAAAAGAAACATTTGTTTGACTTGTTGACAGAGTAATTCATATCCCTAGCAACGGAGCAACACAATTGCGATTTTTGTGCTAAAAATTAGAATTTTCTTTGAAATTCTATTTTTCACCTGAACTTGAAGTCTTACTATAGAAAAAAATGTTGTATTGCACACGACGATAAAATCGCATTATCTTCTCGAGCATAATTAGCGTGTCGACTGACGTCTAGACGCTAAAAAACGCTCTCGAAGATAAAGTACAATTTTATCGTCTTGTACAATAAATAACTATTAATATACCTATTTAATCATACTAATTTTGGTTGGATTTAAGATGATTTTGACGAATAAATTAAATAAATACTAAAATTCTAGTTTGGCATTTAATTAATAAAAAAATTCTAACGTCCGCCTTTGGCCATTTGTCAAAAAAGTTGACGTTTGTAAATTCTCTAGTTGTTTTTAGTTTGCAAAAGCGTTTATGTTTAGCTCAATATTAAGTTTCTGTTTCTGCTTAGTTTAGGCAATTCAAGTTTAGTCAAGTTATTTTTAGTTAGTTTTTCTTAGTTAATATATAGTTTAATTATTGTTTAATGAGACGTTAAAATTTTTACAAAGGCAGAATGGTACTGTAGCCGACAAAGTAGCAGCTGTTAATAATTGGTGAATGTGCAATAATTTCCATGCAGCGGAACGTGTTTTTAATGAGAGGTACACCGATCGCCCTACATCGAGAGCTTATTTGAGGAAGCTTCTTTCGAAGTTTAAAAAAACAGGTATTGTTCAAGATGTAAAACGATCTGGTTGACCAACAATTAGTGATGACAAAAAAATTGACATAATTTCAGAAATGGTAGTAAACAGTACTTCTTCTACAGCCCAAGTTGCATCTATCTATGGAATCAGTCAAAAGACAGTAAACCAATTTTTGTCTGAAAACAAATTTCATCCATACAAATTAAAAATTGTGCACCAACTTTCAGATGCCCCGATTTAGCCCGATTATATAAAAACAATTTGTTTTAGTGACGAAAGTACTTTTTCTCTCAATGGAAATGTTAACACACACAATGTGAGGTATTGGAGTGGCACAAATCCTCACGTCTTTCGTGAAACACACTCAATTTCGAAAAAAAATAAATGTTTGGGCAGATATTTTGGGAAACCACATAGTTGAGCCTGTTTTTCTCAATACTAACTTAACAGGTGAAGTTTATCTGGAGATGTTACAAAATGCAATTGAACAGTTAATACTTGAGATTCTGAAGGACAATCCAGATGAATTCGGCAACTTGGAAATAACGTTTCAACAAGATGGTACTCCTGCACACCATTATGGTGCAGTAAGACGTTACCTACATGAGGAATATCGTGGTAGTTGGATTGGATGACGAGGTACGATAGAATGGCCAGCTCGGTCACTGAACCTCACACCATTAGATTTTTTTCTGTGGGCATACTTGAAATCTAAAGTTTACGCTACAGCACCCGATAATATTGACATTTTGAAACAACGAATTGTTGAAGAATGTAGGGCAATTTTCCCCTACACATTTGAACGAGTATGGCAAGAGTTTAGAAATAGGATGCATTACTGTCAGGAAGTAGATGGAGCACATTTTGAAAACTTACTATAAGAACTAGTTGTTTAATATTTATTAATTAAATGAAAAGCTACAATTTTAGTATTTATTTAATTTATTCATGAAAATGAGCTTAAACTCAAACAAAATTATTATGACTAAATAGGTATTTTCAATACCTTTCAAACGAGGTACCACTTGCCATAAGGTCCAATTTAAAATTATCCGTCACAGTGGCGCTGTAACGTCATCTGTCACTATTATGACTAGTTGAGAAGCCTACATCTGTTTATTACCTCCCTCCAAATTTCACTATTATAAGTATAGCCGTTCAAAAGATACGAGGGAGGAACGGCCTTTTGACTAGCACTGTATAATTTAAAAAATTTTTTCGATTATACAGGGTCAGTCTCAACAACGAAATGAACCAAAGTTGTACAGACAATCTTTACACCAGAAAGTATACTTTATAACGACAATTCATTAGACCTTACTATTGATTCATCAAAGTTAAACAATTTCTACTTACTTTCTTCTATTGTTGAATTAAAATGCGGACATTCGATCTCATCAGGATTGCAAGTTTCTTGCAGTTCAGTCAGTTTCCGTACATATACAAATGGTTTTTCTTCTATAGTTAGCACTTTCAGGTGAGTGGGAATTTCAATACCTTCCGGTTTCTCTGTTTGTCTACCAGGCCATATGATGCTATTCTCGTCGACTTTTAAATTCATTTTATTTAATTCCTACAATTGATTTATGTTAATAAAAATATAAAAGTAACTGATACCATGGGAACATAAAATTTTCTTTAAATAAGAGCCAAGTGTGACAAAGTATTTTTGATTCAGTAAAATTTGACTTATTGACAACAAATTTGAGTAAATTTGTTATATGAATTTGGACTATGCAGTATTAAAGGTTTATTATCCAGTTATCTCTATCTCTAAATCATTTCTCAAACATTGGGTACGTTCACCAGCTTCCAACAGCTGATTTTAAGCGAAAAGCGGCTTAGTGGTAATAACAAGCAGACAAAAACCTTCTGAACGCATTGACTCAGAATTTCATTTCAGGAATGACGCTTTGACGAATCTAACATCAAGATTTACATAAATACTTCTATAAATAAATATTCTCATTCAGTATCAAACTGTGCCTACTTCCATTATTCCATTATAATTGCATTTTTTAGATTGCATTCGCAATTTTTAACTGAAACTAAAAAAAAAATCAAAACACATTATTGCGTATCACGCATGCCCAAGCAACCGGTAAGTTGATCTAGCGGAAATAAAGTACAGTAAATTTAACAGCAGCTAACTTCCAGGGGCTTGTCATCGAGGCAACTGCGGCCGAATGCTACCTCTGAGTCAGCTGTGCAGCTGACGTACGCAATAAAACGTACCCAATATAAACGAGATAGAGAAAGAGAAAGACAGAAAGTGAGAGAGAGAGAGAGAGAGAGAGAGAGAGATAGAGATTCGACAACAGAGCAGGTATTACACAAGGTCAATCTAGGGAGTAATCTTGTAAAATATCTATAGTATAAATGTTCTTGAGCATGCAGCTGGCCATTCCGATCGCAGGTTACGCCTATAATCTGTTGTTTGTGGCCTTCGCTAGAATGAACAATGCATTTAAAGGGAGAGTAAACATATCATACAGTCATATCAGTTGAGCAGATTTCAATGTGTGTGAATAAAAACAAAACTGTAGCTGAATCCACAAAAATCAGAAAAAACTTTTAGCTGAATCTCAGGACAGCTGAACACTTCAAACAAGTTGACAAGAGAGCAGGTCCGGTATTGGCCGCTTTGTATAAACTAGTGATGAATCTTGTTGATCCAAGGCAAAAGACGCTAATCGCGTTGTAAAAAGATGTGGAAGTGTTTGCTGGAGTACGGTCAATATTTCTAATGGACGAAAGTGAACAGAATGAGACACTGAAGGTAAGAAAGAGATGGATAAATGGCAAGTAATCTCAACGCATTGATCGGCGGCGAATACAGGGGTACACGTAAACTCATCACCAATTACCATAAATACCCTCGTACATAGTACAAACTCATCACCGCCATAAAAGCAGGGTTTTCAAAATAGACCCTAAGAGATTGGTAAACTGATCACTGGCCTACCTGCACCCCGGATCAGGTATAGACCATAAAATCCCAGCAAATGGCTAGTTTTTGGTAATTTCACAGAATAATCCAAATCCAGATATCTTAAATGCAACTGCAATTTATTGGTTTTTATTTGGGAATTCCACAAAATTCTATTGATAGCTACCTAAAATCATGCGAAAAGAAAAATTTCTCTTCATTTGCCATTGTTTCTTCAACATGGATAGTGAACTGCTAATTGATTATGTCCTGAGCCAACGCGGACAAAAAATAATGGTTATCAATAATTTCAAATTTCAATTGCGAAAGACTCTAAAATAATCGAATTGCCTTTTGTGGACTTGTGTGATGAAAGGGTGTAAGGCTAAATGTCATACAACTGGTGAGTAGAAATTTTATACCGTTTTTGTTTAGTTGTTGCGCACTATTTTTCGCGAATTATCCTGATCAAACAGAAAAAAATCAGCGTAATTAAGTCCTTTAAGTTAACTGTATAAGATGTTTCTTGTAGGCAAGGCATAATATTACTTTGTTGCTGTAGATTACCTTTTCTGATATTACATTTTGAGATTGCTAATTAAATTGTTAAAGTCACATTATTATATATATATATATATATATATATATATATATATATATATATATATATATATATATATATATATATATATGTATATATATATGTATATATATATGTATATATATATGTATATATATATATATATATATATATATATATATATATATATATATATAAGTATATATATATACAGGGTATCCAATTAAGTCGGCACCATATGTGAAACCTTTTTATTTTTAGTTTTATTAATTTTGTTATATAAAATAATTATGTTACATAAAAAGTTTTGAATGATCTAAAACCTAGAATACAATGATCAGATATTAAATTTTTTTAGTTGTATACGCGGTTTGTCAAAAAAATGAATTGTGGATATTTTCAAGTCTTAATAAAATTCATGTTATTTAACGAACCGCGTAAATGACTGAAGAATACTAATATCTGATTCTGATTATTGAAGTTCTAGATCATTCAGAACTGGAGAATACATTTTTTTTTCATAAAACTAAAAATAAAAAAATTTCCATATGGTACCGACTTAATTGGACTCCTTTACTCTTTTTAGTCTACCAAGCTTTCGCAAATCTTTATTTGCATCATCAGGGTGCTACGATAAACAAAATTAGTACAAATTACAGAATAAAAATTATTTTGTATCTTACACTAATTGAGGTTAGTTGTCATGATGTTTATAAAATGATATGAACAACTCATCTGACTCCTACAAATAATGGCGAAAACTAACCAAAAATGTAAAAAAATTGCTTTTAAAAGCACTCTAATTGTGGGATCTTTGTACAAGTCATTGAAAGATAAAGTACAGGAAACTGTACTTAAGCATTTTGATGCATTCTGTCACAATAAATGCATTGCTGTTTACATCAAATTTAAAAATTTCCGCCAATGATGCCATAAAATGCTTTGCACGTGTAAAAAATTAAGTTTCCTTCGACTTCAATGCAATAATAGCACACTCAAGTTTTTAGCTTTTCCTATTTTTTAGACATTTTATATTTACTTCCTGTCCAAAATCGTCTATTATTTTCAGGGTAGTTAAATAACGCCAAAACAGTAAGAGTTAGACCGAATGTATGCTTAACAAATCATTTCGAGAATTCAATGAGAAATATAAAAATGCAATGAAAATCAAATAACGAAGATGGGACTACTTCCGATATAAACAAAAATAGCACATGTTGACAAATATTTTCATTTTAAAGTTCACTATCGAAATACTATGTAACTAAATTCTTAGATTTCAAAACAATTTAGATTGGCAGATACGTCTAATAGGCCACACCGTGAGACATATTAATATCTCAGTTAAATTTTAAAGCAACTCACTTAAAATAATTTCTGAATTTATTAAATTATCACATAAACGAGAAGTATAACAGGTAAGAGGCAATCTTTCGCATTAGAAACCAGGCAAAAATCCCGGTGATGAGTTTACATATCTGCGGTGATGAGTTTACCAATCTCCAAAGGATGCCGGTGATCAGTTTACTATATCTCCGAGGGTCTAATAATTTTATGGGGGGCTATATAGTGATGAGTTCGTACACGTCCAATACAGGGAGGTGAACTACCATCTGACTTCGGTGTTCGTGGGGTCATGGCTGTTTCCATTCCTATCTGAAACGAATTTACTACGAGAAGAATGATATGTGTACATAGTCACGGAGGGTGAGAAGACACTGTGGAGTAGTCTATTGCTAAACGAGAGTGGAATCAGACTCAGACAGAAGACAAAAATGCCTAGTGGGTGTAAGAAAGAAGATACGTGTGAAGAGACTGGTTAAATTGATGCTTTTTGGTGAGAAATACTGCAATATTCTTAAATTCTATGATTGCGAGAGTGAAAAATGAAAAGATACTACATAAGTATTAAAAAAAAGTGTCGAGAATATTGAAAATATTAAATTCAAACTCTACAATAAAATTTATAAACATTAAATTTTGCTGCAGTATTATTTCTTCTACCTGGATAAGAAGTGATGCAGCATTATTATTTAAGACAAATTGTAGACTTATTAAGGATTTAACATCAATCCTGGGTTTAACCACCTCTGGTTTATGGGATTTAAGACTAGAGTAATGCAAAAACAATAAACTAGAATTACCTTATTGAAAAAATATTTTCCAACCACCACTTTCTTCTTCTTTCTCTGTATATTCACAATATTATATTCAGCGTTAATTCGATCACCTTGATCATCAAAAGCAACTTTGCCGGTTTCACCATTTATTAGTACTTGTTTCCGAATGAAATTAAATAGATCTCGCCCTGTATCCCAAATAGATCCCGAATTGTCGCAATCTTCAGGAGCTTCGGTGATTTCTTTCGTTTGATTCATATCTCTCAAAGCTGAAGCTAAAACGTATCTAAAAAAATGTTCATATTAAAACAAAGAATAGGAATAAATTGTAATTACTTGCATGCTGTCTCTTATATGAGCTTTCTCGTTGGTGGCGTTGACAAGTTTTAACCCTAATATTCCTTCAGGAATATTATCAGCTTCCAAAGCTTGTTCTGTTACAATCCAAGCAAATCCCGCGTCTGTCATGTTGAATGCTGAGGCATCTCTGAATATAACTTTCGCGTCGTTTTTGCTAAAAAAAATTTAAAATGGAAGATTTAATTGATTGTATATGCCATTCAATTATTTTTTGCTTGATTTTAATATCTTTAATATTAATATTATTGTGCACTACGTCATTTATACATCGTTTGTTTTTTTTTTTTTCAAACTGTACATATTTTGAATTATCATTACTGATTATATTATATCTAGAGGTGACGAAAACTGCGCAAAGAACATAAAGAATGGTGCGACATGGAAGTCACTAATCGACCGATTTCACACCGATTTGTATCACTCTTGCTAGGGATATAATTTATAACCGACTTCATTTGCAGCAGAATACAAAAAATGCGTACGAAAGCTGTGCTCTTCACCTTTAAAACATATTTTAATATGTCGGTAGGACGCTCTGATGGAGTGCACAAAATCGAATGAACATGAGAATCTGAAGGTAGACAACCATACCTACAAATATGCCTCCACTTTTCCCTACCTAGGCTCAATAATAAATGACAACAACAACATCAGTCAAGAAATACAATCACTGATTCTCAGCGGTAATAAGTGCTTTTATGCATACAAAGACTTAATAAAAAGTAAGTTAATGAATCGTGAGTCTAAGCTGAGAATCTACAAAACAGTAATTAGACCAGTGGTCACATATGGATGTGAAACGTGGACCCTCTCAACCACTGATAATAATCAACTGAGAATATTTGAGCGCAAAATACTAAGGAAGGTGTTTGGACCATCCCAATGCAGCGATGGTTCGTGGAGAATTAAAATGAACCACGAGCTGGATGAACTAATGCAGAGCGCAGATATTGTCAGATTTGGAAAGTCACAAAGACTAAACTGGCTTGGTCACCTAGAAAGAATGTCAGATAATCGAGCTGCAAAAGTAGTCCAGAGATGGAAGCTCCAAGGAAACAGAACAAGAGGAAGGCCCCGTAAAAGATGGATAGACGACGTAGAGAGGGATCTTAAAACCATGAACATCAGGCAATGGCGAAAGAAAGTATCCGACAGGGCAGAATGGAAGAACATTGTTAAGCAGGCCAAGACTCACAAAGGGTTGTAGCGCCATTAGAAGAAGAAGAAGAAGGACGCTCTGATCAAAAAATATCGAATTTTGTCCGTCGTATTGATGCAAATTTTATTTAAAATTTCGCCCGCGTAACTGGCATTCAAAATCACCGGTCGCTTCAAGCGTTGTATAATTTTTAGACGTCAAATCTCTGACAACTGGACTGATCAAAAAATGTGAGCTGTAAGTAAATATTCAGTATTTTGGGGATTTTGCAGGACTCTGATTTTTATACTTTTTGAAAATTCTTAAACCTATAAAAGCTACACATTTTAAATCTTTCGTGGTTTTGTCAAATTACAGAAATTATTTCCGGCAAATTTGAGGTCATACAAATGTTTGTGGTTTGTTCGTATTTTTAGAAAGAAAACAAAGCTGGATTAAGTGTGTCATATATTTTGTCGATTGATATACTTTAATATGTATTTTCAAGATAAAAAAAGCATAGATTTTAGAAAATATCAAAAAACCAAGTATGTAATAGTAACATCTTAACAAAAAAGATACCGTTGTATATATTTTTAGGGTAGAAATTACTCTAGAACTATAAAAATCATGCATGTTCTTTTATCTGGGTCGGTTTTCTCTGTATATATAAGATTATCATCGGTGATCATACATAGTCTGATTTTATTTATGTCATACAGTGAATCCTCATCCAAAAAACGAAATATTGTTATCTCGTGAATGTTATCTTGACTTACCTGGCATACATCAAATATACTCTGGATTGAGCATTCTTTAACTCCAATAATTGATCTCGAAAACTATCCAATCCTGATTCAAATTCAATTACGGACTCCACCTTAAACCCAGAAATGAATTAGAGGATATAGATCTTCAATAATTTGAATAAGTAGATTGCAAACTAAAAAGTTTTGGTGTTCATGTATAACTCGGATTATGTAGTGTAAAAGAATAGATTTTTAGAGAAAAATAACTTATGGGCAATGCTCTCCTGTACTCTGTGATGCATTCTAGATCACATTCAGAATGAGTGAAGAACGCAAATATATCGGTGAAATCGACAATCTTTTGTCTATTCCATATCATATCCCATACATGTCCGCAGATCTTGCTGATCATCGAAGAACGGTGAAGTTGGGTTAATGAAGAAACTCTAAAGTGACAGCTACAGGATGGGGCTTGGCATTATTTTACTGGAAAATAGGGTTTTCTAGTTCTCAATAGGGCAACGTAACGGATTCCAAGACAATATGAATGTAACTCTGAATGTTTACGTTTCCAAAAATAATAGAGGGGACCTACTTTCGTATGTTATGGCACCTCAAATCATAAATCCTCTGGTAAGCAAAAATAACGTTACGTGGTACGTTCCAAAAGCCAAAATTAAGTTCTCACCTTTCTCTTCGTCTTCGGTGATCCCATCTTCGTCCATCGTTAACCAATAGAATAAAAATTCATTACTAAATAGGTTTCCGTTCTATTCCTAATCCTACTCGTCTCATTTATGACACCACTTCAGTTTTGCTTCCTTATGCTTTCGACTCTCTTACTGAAGTCTTCATCAGGAATTCCTGGGACTGAGTCTCATTAGTTCCCATATAACTTCACTAGTACAGTGTTTTCTGTGTACATAGTATGGATAAAAAGTGTACTCGTCGTCCCTTGCTACTTTACATTAATCACACCCTTACAAAACGCGAAATTTGGTCTAGGATTCTGTTTTGAATATTTGTACCATTCGCTGTAAGATATCTGTATTATCTAAGGCTTAAAACTTTAAGATATTCTCAATATTAAAGTATTCCCAAGACTTCTCTATTTCTTAGTAGCTGTTGGATACACTATCTCAAGTTTTTCTTTATAACATCTTCGCAATCAATAAACAGTAATAAACATGATAAATTCTAAGATTCTAAGATACAATGAGATGGAGAATGATATGATATAATTTGAATAAATATTCAAATTAGAAGATGCAAACACAGAGTCAAACATCAAGGTACAAGAAACTTAAAAGTATCAGTGATTTCTACCAGGATTATGAAGAACATTGTTGAAAAAGTAAACTTTCTAATGATTAAAAATAGTTCACATATGTTCTAAACTGATATATTATGTAACGGATAACTGTAACTTGTATTTCTAACATTCTAAACCCAATGTAAAAAATGTGTATGAGTAAATTCCTTACCTGGACTTTGATATCCACATCATCTTCTAAACTTTGAGAAGTAGTCTGGAAGCGTCCCAACAAAGCCCTTCCATCTGTATCAGAACTATGAATAAATATTACCTTTTTGTATTTGAAATGCTTTAACATTTCTACCCATACATCAGCTTGATGGGAGTACGGAGGAACGGTTCTCAAAAATGACACGTGTATATTCTAAAAATAAAAGATTAATTTATTTTTTTAATTCGCGAAACAATAGGCGAAAACAGCTTAAAATGGGGAAAACTAAAAATTTTACGAGGAAAGAGATATTATAAATTTTTAAATAATTTTCGTAGAAATTAGCGAAATTAGTATCGAGCTCGTACAGCTCGTGACGTAGAGCTGTAGAGCTTCTACATAGTCACTCTAAGGAGTACTGATAGGAAGAAATACACATAAGCGAATGGTGCAAACACTACACTGAAATCAAATCTTAACTGTCTCTTCTGTAGAAAAGAATTCATAATAATAACTAAAAAGCTCGAATTCTACATACATGAACTATTTCTTTAACTTACCTTATCAGAAAACGCTGAATCTCGAGACGATATGCCAATAACGGGTATATGGTAGAACCCACTTGTATATGACACCGCAGCTGGGGATAGATCGCCTATTAATGGATGGGAAACAACGACGGCATATACCTATATAATAAAATAGAATATAAATGATGATAAAAATAATTTTTTCATCGATAATTACGGCCTATTTTAGAAAAATATTTTCAATTATTTCGAAGCCTTATTATTAGGTTATTAAAAATAGTTATATTTCAAAAGTTGTCGAGATAAAATACAATTGTGAAGAGGTAATATATAAAATGTTGTACAATCAGAGAAGAAGCAAGACATGCTCTAAGATTACGAAGGATTAAAAAGCTGTAACTAGCTGGATGGACTAGTCATTTAAAGGCATTGCGCAATTGTTCAGCCGAAAGTATTGACGAGAATAGCATACCAGAATCTACTTCTGATGACACCTTGGACTTTTCTGAGGATGGAGGAAAAATGATCTAATTTCTTATAATGGAAAAGTATGGGAGTTGTATAATCCCTCTTTAAATGTTGTTCTAAACAAAATATTCAAAGAGAATCAGATCAAAGGACAATAGTTTATTCTAAAAAAAATAATAAATACACAGTTTATTAGCACCTGATGGCTAATTATTAAGGAAACCATGCTACGTTCTATAATATCTTGCACTAAAGCTAAAGCACATCGACAATGAGTGAAGCTGGACTTTTACGGTAGAAGAGTAAATTGACATTGAAGAACTAAACTCAAACTGACAAATTTGCATTAGCTTCCTATATTTCATATATCGTATTATAAACAATAGCAAGCAATGTTAAAAACTTACATTGAATATTAGTTTCAATAAACAGCTATATCCGAAAAAAACCAGATTCAAATTTAAAAAGTTTTTGTGAATATGAATATTTATTGCGGGGTATAGTAAAGCTTCTGCATTGTTTTTGAGGTATTGGTTCTTGTGTGGAAGAAGCGAAAAGTTAGGAAATGAAGGTTCCTACCAGCAGAACTCTGCATATCGGAAAAGAGATAATGAAATCTGAATGTCACCTGCTACCCAGAGTTGAGACGACCTTAGCTTCCATTCAATCGTTCAATTCCTTTTATTACCAAGTTTTACAGATCTCAAAAGTGTTAAATAAACTCATTTTAAGGAATTTTTTAATGTACAAAAATGCTTGTTTTTTTTAAATAATGCTTACTTTGAGAATATGAAATAGTTACTGGAATATAAAAAATCATTTTTTTTAGACATCAAAACTTTTACGAAACTTACCTTATTAGTTAAAATTATAGTTGCAGTGGTACAAAGTATTATATTGTTTGCACCAGTTATTATAACTATCTTTACAAAAACTAATAGTAAAACTATTTTAAAAGCCATTCGATACTTTACCTTTCTAGATATCAAATATTTGCAGACATTCAGGGCAGTGCGGATAGGGTTTGGATCCATTAATATAGCTGTGTGGTAGTAGGTTACGCCTTTTGGTACATACTGCGAATCAAAGTTTAAATGCTGAAATGTAAAAGACAAAATCAACATTTGTAGCATTTAAATTAATAATTAATCTCCATTTATACACAACGGAAGAAACATAAAAGTTCAAGGGAGAGAAAATTAAGATAAGAAAAGCTTGTTGATGTTCTATCAGAAACAACGCGTGAAATCAATTTCTATAATGGCGTTGTATTACTTTTTTTTGTCTATAGTAAAATGCTGAGGCGAGAGTCACAGAACTAGCGCCACGAGGAGAAGGCGTCGCAGGTAACGTCATATAATAGCGGTTCTTGACATCGATTCACTCCTCTCGATCAATTCGTCTCTGGTCATCATATATTTACTTTAAGTAGCTTTAAATTAAAAACTGCATGAAAAATAAATAACAAACTGTAGACATTCAATGAGAAGTAAAAATTTGAAAGAATATCTGTCACTAAAAGATTCGATTCGTAACGATTGTCAAAATTGTCAAGTCATAAATGTCATCCGATTAATAACAACATTTACACCCTGTTTCCGAAATGATAATCATCGCAAAAATTATGTAATCGACGGTTGACAATAGATTAAAGGCATTTTTGCAAAATGCGGAAACTTCAATCAAAATAGATTCAACAACGGTCGATCACCTGATTTAACAAGCGATTAATCGTTAGTTAACAGTTGATCATAAGTGTTTTGAGTTTCTGAAACGCCGATTAACTAGTTTCGCATGTCAAACGTTTAACGAAGAAATAATTTAAAATATTTTTTTAACTTGCAAAATATGGACATCTCTGACATTTCCGATGTTTCATTGTCGAGCGAGGAGGAAAATGTCGTCCCCATAGATAATCGCAAAACCAGAATGAATCCTATGAAACACTACAATGATACTGAATTTAAAAAACGATACAGACTGTCCAAAGAAGTTGTGACATAATTAGTAGAACTAATAGGTAATATAGAATCAACAACCAAACGCAACAAATCTATTAGATGCCAGCAACAGCAGAGGAGCGCATACGTGCTAAATCTGGTTTTTATGCATTGGCTAATTTTCCAAATGTAATTGGTGCTGTTGACACACATCAAAATTCAGTCAATCGGAGGGCCAACAGCAGAAACAGGCAAGGTTACTTTTTTTAAATATGCAAGCTATATGTGATGCACAGCTAAGAACTCAAGATATCATTTGTAGATGGCCTGGTTCTGTGCATGACACATCTATTTTTAATTACAGGCATTTACGTGCTGATTTTGAAAGTGGTGTGTATGGGAACGACTTTCCCTTAGGAGATGGATACCTGTTTAATATCTGTTTAAATTTTTATAATAATTCTTGTTTTAAATTTCATATAAATACAATTATTATGTTTAAACATATTATTTAATTTATATAATAATTAAATTAACTATCAAATGATATTTATTTATATTTTATTATTAAATTTGGTCTGAACTTGACAGGTTTGTCATAAGTAATCAACGTATGCTTTGTTAATACGTTAACAGATGGCGTTAGGAGCAAACATAATAATTTATTGAATTTGTTTAAAATATAAAAAATAAATAAATAATAAAATTATATTTAATTTTAAATATATTATTTAAATTTTAAAAATACAGAAAACGATACGAAGCTCCGCACTAGTCCGCCTACTATTCCACTTTTTTTTTAAATAAAATTTGTATCAACTCGACGGTAAAAAATCGATATCTTTTGATCAGAGTGTCCTATCGACAAAATTCAAAATGCGCTTTAAAGGTGAAGAGTGCTGCTTCCGTGCGCATTATTTGCATTTTGCCGTAAATAGCAAACATCTTTAAAAGAAGAAAAATTTGAAGAACCGTGTCTTGCTTAAAATTAGTCCTAGGGCCTTTTGCTGTACATCATTTTAAAGGTAATTATTTTTTCTTTCTTGGTAACCTAAGCTATCCTAAAATTGCGCACAAAAAAGTTATAAAAAAACGTTGTTGAAAAATAGGAAATATGATCCAAAAATGGTGTGAGTGACAAACTTCGGGAAATCGTTTCTCGGATAATATGAATCCTAAAGGCCTCTATCAAACGTCGTTAAAAAAAAAGGATAGAAGTTTTTTTTTAACACAATGTCTATAAGTACCTCTATCTTGTGGAAAACATTTATGGCGGTAAAAAAAAAATTGCGTGTTTTCATGTTTTTTGCTTCGTTTTTTTTAATATTTTAAAAAAAAATTATTTTTGAATTAAAAGGTGACATTTAGATAGAGAATTTTATTTTGAACAACTTTTCTGTAGATGTGTATGTACGAAAAGAGAATAGAATTCACCCTAATGCACCCTAGTGTATAGAGACTAATTCACCCCTTTCTCAAAAACGCACCCCTTTAAATGGTAGCACTGCGCGATTTTTTAATTTTTGGGAACCATTAACCATATAAAACAATAAAAACCCCTTTAATGTTGTAGTTTCTATCTAAATTACATAATCAATAGCATAAAATAATAGTAGGATATGAAAGACTAGTTCCTTGGATATGTCTCTAACAGCTAAATTTTTCAAAAGAAGATTTTATATTCCAAATAGCCACTCTCAGGTCTTTGTCTACATTCAGTCAAGACCTATATTTTGTTTTTAATCCGGTTTCACAAAGGTATGATGTTAAAAATGGCAACAATATACGAAATATTCTTATTGTGAATGAAGAAAAGACACCATCCACTTCCGACCGAAATTAAGAGAAATTTATTACAAAATTCTCTTTTAATTTCATTGGTTGCAGTAAAGTATTGGTTGTCATTAATTTCTTCTTCTGCAGCTAAGAGACCTACGAGAGTAGTTCGAAATGTATCCCTAACTCATTCACTTACGAACAAACTGCAGTTGTTACAGTTGAGAATCATTTAGCAGACGACATAAAGATAAAAAGAAGTGTGCGACAGGGATATTTTATGTCCCCGTTATTATTCAATATATATTTAAAACGCAATAGAAACCTAGCGCTAACTGATATGGGTGAGGTTACTTATAAATGCATAATGACTTACCAATATAAGATATGTTGATGACACTCATTTTTGCAGACAGTCTGGAAACTATATAATACTAGATACGGAAAATAATCTAAACACCGGTCATAATAGACAAAATTATGCACACAGGTGATATAATTAAAGCTCATTTAAAAACAAAGATAAACGAGTTACAGTATAGACAGAGAAAAATGGAATGGGAACGAAAAATAACTCCAAGGAAAGAAAAAGAATGATCCAAACAAATGTAGATAAGGTTATAGTCCAACGGATATTAAAAGATAGGCAGTTGAAAATGTATCTAATTTGTAGGTTCCTAGGAAGCATAATATTAGAAGACTGAAACGTTTAAAAGCAATATAAATGAAATTTCTCAGAAAGACTACAAGGAAAACAATGTGAGACAGACAGACAAATTATGACATTAAAAGAATAACTCAACAAGAAGATATTATAACCAAAATAGAAATAAAACAACTTGAATGGTTTAAACATATTGTAGGAATGTATGAAACTCAAGTACTGAAAGACTGGTAGAAGCTAAAATAATGGACAAAATAAGCAGAAACAAAAAGAAAAAGAGAGGAAAAGAGAAAAGAAGAACTAGGACAAAGTAAAAGTTTAAAATAAATTAAATATTTAGCGGAAGATCTTAAAGCATAGAGAAATGGGATTATAATCTCAAATAGATAAGTTCGACACTAACAACGAGTAAACAATATGCCAAAAAGAAAAAGAGTTTAACTGATTCTACCATATATTAATACTGTAACAAAGAGGACTGGTCTCTAAAAATGATCTAAAAAATGATCTCTTTTAGAGCAGTATTCAACCAAACGTGACAGTAACCAATCTACTGTAATAAAAATTTTGTGTGTTTTTGGAATCTCCCAATATATTAAAAAAAATATTGGAAAAAATTTGTAAAACAGATTTAAATTTAGAAAAAAATTAGGCATAAAATAAAAGCAAGTTGTGTAAATTGAAGAATAACTATGATATATAATAAATAATGAAAATATTTACCGCAATAGTCTCCTGGAAATATTTTTCACTTTCATTACTGCTAAGAACTCCTCCGATATTAAAAACCGTTGGATTTGGCCAATCTCTTGGATTTGCTTTCAAAAAAGTTAAAAAGCAACAACAAATCAAACCGTAAATTACAACTTTAAGCAACATTTTAAACGGTAATTAATAAACTGTTTTCGGAAAATATCGGAGATGAGGCCGTCCGCCCTGTTGTCAAGCCCACTGCTGAGATGATATCGATTTTGTACGCAAGGCCTTAAAGCGACGAGAGGATCAGGATGGAGCACGATTTAAAAAAAAATAAAAATATGTGGTTGCGATAATCCATGCTAAATTTAATAGGTTTTATTATGCTGTTAGTTTAATTCAGCATTATAAAAAATGAATTCATATTTCATTCCAGCCTTTCAGTAATTTGACGTAAGATCTTAAGAATTTAGAATCTTTTTTCAGTCATATACGCGGTTTGTCAAAAAATATGAATTTTTTCAAAACAATATCCAAAATTCATATTTTTGACAAACCAAGTGTATGACTGAAAAAAATTAATATTTGATGATTACATTTTAGGTTTTAGAATATGTAGAGATTTTTATAAAGAATATCTGTTTTTCATAAGTCTAAAAATAAAAAAAAATGCGAAACGTTTTTATTTTTAATTTTATGAAAAAAGTTATTCTTTATAAAAAATTCTAATGGATCTAAAACTTCAACAGCAATCATCAAATAATATTAAATTTTGTCAGTTATATACACGGTTTGTCAAAAAATACGAACACAAAAATTCACTATTCTAACAACATCGTAAAGAAATATTTTTCGTTTACATTAAATGTAAAACTATTACATTTAATGCGTTAAACTGAAGGACCAACACCTGAATAAAATCGCCAAAAGAGTTGTAAGTGCTGAACTAATAGTACATAAACGTAGGGCGTCAAAATTTCATTCCAAACAAAAAAAAGTGATTCGTTCATTCGTTCATTCATGGACGAATCATCAGTTTCAGTCTACAAGCGAAGCAGGAACATCTTCAGAAGATGCCAACCCCTAGTGTTGGCGAAACGTTGAGAACTAATATCAGAAGACAACGGCCTAACAGCCCGAACAAACAGTTCAACAAGTTAGACGATGGCCGTGAAAGTCTAACGCATTTTATCATGAATTTTTTGTGTCAATAAAAACTTTACTTTTAATAATGTCTTTTGTTTATAGTCATAGTCATAGTCATAGTCATACTTTATTGATCCTTTAAGACATTCAAAATAAATGTATAGGATACGTCACTACAGAATTTAGTATAAAAAACAATAATGTGGATAATACAATATTCACAGTGTAAAAAAAATTGACAAATCATAAAATATATAAAATAACATTTTTACAAGTAAAATATGAAGCTACTGCAATTTGTCCTCAAGATATTCATTTATAGAATAATATGCTTTTCTTAAGAGTAAATCTTTAACATTTTTTTTTTAAATTTAGAGATAAGTGGTATTTCTTTCACAGTTTTTGGCAAATGATTGTATAAGGTCAGTCCCATATATCTGAAGCAATTTTGAAATTTGGATGTTCTGTGTTTAGGAACTCGTCAAGATTCAGCACTTCTTGTATTGTAATAGTGATTGTCTGAATTTACTGGAAATGTATTGATTTCCTCTTTGACATAAAGTAAACATTTATAGATATATAGGCAGTAGAAAGTTAAAATTTGATGTTTAATAAAAATTGGTTTACAAGACTGTTGATAATCCAAATTAAAAATTATACGGATAATTTTTTTTTTTGGTTAATGAACACTTTGTTACTATCTACTGAGTTCCCCCACAAATTTACATTATATAGCAAATGTGGCTGTAAGCAAGGCTATAATAAACGTTCATTAATGCCGAGATGGGTAGTGTGTTTTTAATTCTAGATATAGCATAAAAAGCTTTATTCAATTTCATGTTCACTGAATTCACTTGCTCTGACCATTTGAGATTACAATCAATGAATACACCCAAAAACTTTGTAGAGTGAGTGGAAGATAACATATTGTTTCTATCTATATGGTTAAGGTATAGTCATATTTAGATGAGTTGTATGAATGAAAATAAATAATTTGCGTCTTGTCAATGTTTAATATTAGTCTGTTGGTATTACACCAGCGTATAAAGCAGTCAACAACAGTCTTCATTGTCATTTTTAATTCCTCGAGTGTACGTGCAGAGACTATTAACGAGGTATCATCAGCAAACATTGATATTATAAGTGCCCTTATGTGATCTGGTAGGTCATTAATAAAAATTAGGAATGATAATGGTCTCAGCATGGATCCCTGTGGTACTCCTTTATTTGTCGTGTATGGTTCTGAGCTTGATTCTTTCATATTAACAACACTCTTCCTGTCACTAAAGAAATTTATTATCCATTCTAGAAATATCCTAGTATGCAGCCATGTGGCTAAGTGGAATCAGTTTTGTTTTAGACTTAAAAAAGTGCACCCTGAAAAGTTCTTTCAGGGTCTTTTCGCCATTCTGAGTGTAGTCGGCTGACTCCTTTTGAAGTGGGGGTATACTTAGAGAGAACTTATTGGAGACTTGACGTTTCTGCAGTTTGTTCAATCTCCATATCTAGGTCCAGTGTATTTTCTTATCACCCATATTTATCGTCCCTTTAATCCTGCCTAAATAATATTTTTGAACATTCCCTGTCAGATGCGGTGTCTGTTATATATAAGCTCTCCACAAATGCTCAATAAACCTCTTATTTGGCCCCGGTAAACCTAGAGCTCTTGTATCAAAATTACATGGAACCTTCTCATGGCAATTGTAAGTTATGTCGAAGCTGCCTTACTATACTGGAAGTTCGTCTGCAGGATCTCTTCCGATTTTTCAATAACTAGTCTCAATCATATTATTACAACAAACACCAATTGCGAATCTGAACCACCATTTACAGTCGAAGAAGTAAAATATGCCATCAAAAGCACCAAAGATGGTAAAGCAGTAGGCCCTGATAATTTTCACTCAGAATTCTTAAAACTTATGGACTATGATGGCATAAAATGGTTGACAAATATATTTAACAGTATATATGATACGGGCGTGGTTCCCCAAGAGTGGTTAGTGTCAACTTTTATAAATCTTCCAAAAAAAACCCAATGCGAGAAAGTGCGAAGACTATAGAATTATAAGCCTTATGAGCCATTTACTTAAAACATTTCTAAAGGTCATTCACAAAAGAATATATACAAAATGTGAGGAACAACTAACAAGAACACAATTCGGATTTCGTGATGCTCTGGGAACACGGGAGGCCCTTTTTGCTGTACAGGTGCTATTTCAGAGATGCAGGGATGTGAATTGTGACATATACGTATGCTTTATAGATTACCAAAAGGCATTTGACAGAGTAAAACATGACAAATTAATGACTCTAATGCAAGAAATTGGAATTGACAACAAAGATCTTAGAATTATCAGAAACATTTACTACAATCAAACGGCCAAAATCAAAATAGAAGACCAGTTAACTGATAAAATTGCAATAGAACGTGGAGTACGACAGGGCTGTATTTTGTCTCCATTGTTGTTGAACATTTATTCTGAATGGGTATTTAAGGAAGCTTTAGACGGTTGTGCGAAAGGAATACTAATAAACGGCGAATGGTTGAATAACATTAGATATGCAGATGACACTATAGTTTTTGCCGATAATCTGAATGACTTACAGATATTAACAAATCGCATAACAGAAGTCAGCAACAGATACGGACTAGCTCTTAACATAAAGAAAACCAAATTTATGACAATTAGTAAAAAACCAATACTAAACGCTCAACTTACAATCAACCAACAGAATATCGAAAGAGTCGAGCAATATACATATCTAGGCACCAATTTAAATAGCCAATGGGACCACTCAACAGAAATTAAACAGCGAATAATAAAAGCAAAAGCAGCATTCGTTAGAATGAGAACCATTTTCAACAGTCGAGACATATCATTAAAAACAAAATGCCGTCTATTGAACTGCTACATATTCACAGTTCTGCTCTACGGAATGGAAGCATGGACACTGACTGTTGCATCTATGAATCGGCTTGAAGCTTTCGAAATGTGGTGTTATAGGCGCATCTTACGTATATCCTGGGTTGACAGAGTTACTAATGTGGAGGTCCTGCGTAGAATGGGGAAAGGATGTGAAATTCTCATGACCGTCAAAACTAAAAAGTTGGAATATCTAGGACATGTAATGAGAAATCAAGAACGTTCCGGCCTTCTCCAGCTGATTCTCCAAGAGAAAGTAAATGGTAAGAGACGACCGGGAAGAAGACGCATTTCTTGGCTTCAAAATTTACGAAAGTGGTATAACACGACTACCACTGAACTGTTCCGCGCTGCAATAAATAAAGTAAAGATAGCCGTGATGATCGCCAACATCCGGAACGGATAGGCACTTTAAGAAGAAGAAGAGTCTCAATCATAAGGTCTTGATTTTGTTTCTTTAGGTGGGTCCTAAAATATGTGTTGATGCGATTGGTTATACAAAGGAAAGTGGAAGAAAAAAGAGGACCGGGGACGGACCTCCCAGTTGAAAAAATTTAAAGGAGTGGAGTGGAAAAACAATAATAGGACTCTTCAGAACTGTTGCACACAGAGTAAAATGGGTTGTGATGAGCACTAACGTCTCTAAAGGATGAAGCATATGAAGAAGAAGAAGGTGGGTCCTAATAATTACTTCCTCAGTTTCTTTTTCGGGTACTCGGTGAGGACTGAATTTTTGCTCATAGATTACATAATTTTTATAATCTAATCATGCTTTTACGTGGAACTTGAACCGTGCTGTTTTAAATTAGTCACAGTACTATCTACTTTGATAAAATATGTTTGCGATTTTTCAAACATTTTGAAATTTTCTTACTTATTTTAACCAAACTACTATCTTGTTCCTTTCAATGTTTTTTTTGTTGGTTTTTGTTTATTCTTAACAGACTCCGATTTATTTCCTACTTTTCTATCTTCTCCAAATTTTAGTTTGTCAAATGCGATCTGTACGGAACCATGAGGTTCATAGAACTCGTGCAAATATCCCAACTTTTTGTTACTTTTCAGGAAGTAACATATTACTAACGGGATCAATAAACCATTCAAATCAGATTAAATAATCCCTGACATTCAAAATTGGACACGCTCACCGCAAAACAATCACCACACAGAAACAAAGCTATTTTCAATTATTTACCTTTTAATTTTATTGGCATCACAAAAGCCAAACCTCATGTTTTCACTCAAGGATAAAAAAGATAATACGTTCTTGTACAATATTAAATTGAAAAACGTCTCTGTTTTCTCTTTACTCCAATTATCATTTCAATAAAACTATAAAAGATTAGAAATGGTCTTTTCACTTTTAGTAAATTCATGAACTTTAGTTAGAACAGTATGACGTATTTTATCGTAAGTACTTTTTCAGTTATATTTAAACTGTAACTTACAAAATTTGATACAGCCCGCTATTTTCGGCGATATTTAGAAACAATCCGTTTTTTACATACATTTTTCTTCAATTTTTTTTACATGCTGCATAGCAGTTTTCTAATTGTCAATAGCTACATAGTCAAATGCATTTTTTAGTACATTAATTGCAGAAGAAGTGGACTTTAATGAAAAGTTATTACCATTAGAAATATATTTTAATTGTGATCATAATAGTTCCATAGGTTTGAGTCTCTGCTGGGATGTTAAACGTTTCATTTTCCATAAAAAAATTTTATATCAAGGATTTAGTAGATTTACTATTTGGTTTTTTCGTATCAACCGGAAATAATACGAGGCGGTATCTAAGCCTTTCTCCACTGAATTCATTTTTACATTTTAGGTACTGAAAAAATTCAATTTTATAATCAGAATAATTGATTAGGCACATTATGTATAATATAATTAATCATAAAATTCTCCTTTGATCATTCCAAGGATATGGAAACTTTGGTCCACAACAATAGTTTTGACTGGGATTCTAAGGTCCCATCAGTAATAAAAAAAGAACACTTATAACAGTTATTTTTATTAAAAATAAGGTAAAATTACAATTGCATCATAAGTTGAATGTTAAAAACACTTTTTGCATAAAAGTACGTACATTGCATCCAACACATAAAGTTTTTGTACGGCTTCCCTCTTTCTTTTGGGAACAACTGAAACGTCTTCTTTTATTGTTAATTTGTTTTGGAACGTGATCTTCAATATTTGTCACAAGTGTTTGCATTGTTGTGATCATACCTAGACGACCAGTAACTCTTCTTTTAATTTTGGCTTCTAATCTCTCCAAACTTATCAACTGCTAAGCTACAGGTACTACATAATCAAGAATAGGAACTTTCTTCCTTGATTCTGAATTTCCAAAAATATTATCCATGAGGGTACTACAAATACCATTAAAAAGTTGTAAGAAACTTTACGCCCCCATTTAGTCGATTTTTTGTCTAAATCATAGGTGGCAATCTTTTGATCAGCCAATTCAACCCCTTCCATATGTTTATTGTAAAATACCATAGCTTCTGGGCAATTAAAAGTATATTTTTGCCCGATTTTAATTTTAATTCAATCTGTGATATAGATGGTGAGTGACACCACCTATATCTCTAAAAGTAGAACTTATTTACTACATAACACCTTTACCAGTGAATCAGATTCGGCTCTAGATAGTTTCTTATCAATAAAATGGGTAGTTTTCTTTTCTTTCTGCGCTTCATATATGTACCAATGCATGGAAACTCAAGATTATTTCAAGATATACTCTCACCAAGAGTCCCATCTAGTATAATTTCTTTACCGGCGTAAATTTTGAAGTTGTAACCAGTTATGAAACCGCATCATTGCTATAATTTGATACCTCTCTTGATTGGTTTGTTAGGTATGTATTGTTTGGGAGATGATCGACCTTTGAATTTTGCAATCGTCTCATCAATGAATTGATCCTTGCCAAGCAAAGACCCTGCTTTTTGAAATCGTGTTTTTAAACAGTTTCAACGTCTTCTAAATAGTAGTTCTTTGTAATAGCTTTATGCGTTTATTCGTACTATCAGTAATGTGTAAAAATAATCTTCTAGGAAATAATTTTAAAAACACATCTAACTCAGAACACTCAGAACACAAGTTTGATTCCAAAAGTGTCAATATTTGTTTCCTTGGGCAATTTTATTCTAGGTATAAAATTTTTCGTAGGTATTTTCTAAGTTACAACATTGATCTTTACATTGGGATTGAACTCAGTAGCTTCACCATTCCCGTTATTACCGTTTTCTCCATTCATCGATGGTGATATAATAGAAAAGTTCCCCTAAATATTATAAAAACTATCGAAAACATCTACCAAAACAATAAAATGGAGGTCAGAATAGATAGACAACTTACAGAATCTATAGAAATAGGTAGCGGAATAAGACAAGGGGATTCATTGAACCCCATGCTCTTCAATTTGATCATGGATGAAATCATCAAAATCGTTAACAAAGGAAGAGGATACATAATGGGAAACAAAGAAATAAAAATATTCTGCTACGCAAGATGAAGATAATCTGCAAAGACTGGTCCACAGATTTAACATAAGAGCAAAAGAATTAAAAATGACAATCTCATCTCAGAAAACTAAAACAATAGTAGTCAGCAAAGAACCAACCAGATGTAAAATAGAAATTGATGGCATCAGTATTGAACAAGTAATGGAAATAAAATAGCTGGAAGTTACACTGTCTAGCTATATAGACCTGAACAAAGAAGTGAGAGATCAAGTACAAAAAGCAAATAGACTGGCAGCGGGTGCCTTAATAACACTATATGGCGACACATTTCACTTAGATGAAGTCAAAAATTTATAAAGCCAGTGTAAGATCAATAATGACATATGCCTCAGAAACAAGAACCGACACAGCCACAACGCAAAGGCTACTGGAAACGGCAGAGATGAGAGTACTGAGAAGAATTGCAGGAAATACGCTAAGAGATCGAAAGAGAAGTGAAGACATTTAAAGAAAATGTAACGTACAGTGTATAAGTGAATGGGCACAAAATAGAAAAAAAAATGGAATAGCCACATAAACAGAATGGAGAAGACGCGTGTCATCAAAATAGCAAGAGATAAGTCACCAACCGCAGAAGTATCGGACGACCGCGCATAAGATGGAATGACAACCTTCCATAGAGGTATTAATCCGCCAATGAACAAGCAGAATTGCTTATAAAGAGGAAGAAGAGGAAGATTGATGGTGTTCATCATCGCTCCTTATATCTGATCCTTCAGTACTGCTGTTATATTCCTCTTCTTCATCGCTATTTTAAATTCCCCCAATTACGTCCATCTTTGCTCTTTTCAGGAATATAGTCAGACCCATCAGATGCTGTAAAGGGTTCTTCTTCTGTATCAGTGATATTATTTACAGCTTCTTTTAACCTTTTTTCACTAAGAAACCTGTTTCGTCTCATTTTTAAAAGAGTAAAAGGTATTAAGGATGAGTAATTCTAATACTGTATAAAATTACGGTAAGGAACAAACAGCCCCATTAGATTATTGTTTGGAAAAACACCTGAAATTTCAATTACTATGTATTATATTTTACTTACTACTACTACTATTATAAGTACCAGTAATACTACGAATTATAAGTATCAGTTTCTTGACATTTCATAAATAGTAGCACAGACCGCCATGAACGCACCACAATATATTGATGTAAGGTTAGGTAATGCCATTGTTTTCTGATACCAGTGTTCCCGATTGGCAATGACTGGTTCGGTTTACACAATTTGTATTACGTGATTATAATCTCCGATTTTAGAACATCTACGTTTCCATTTTTGCTTTGTTTGGTTTTTTGCGTCTACTCTTGTATAGTTGTGTTATAAAATTCTAAAGGAATACCTTTTATTGTTTTAGATTGGAGTCACATGGCTTTGTATGTGGATCGTCCAAGCCCAAAACTTAACGAGTATATTGGCTAAAACCAAGAGAAACTTGTCCAGAGATATTCAGTCTTATGGAGAGTCTAGTTTGGTTTTACCATATAGTGATAGTACGAAAACTTACTATGAACCAAAACATATCAACACTTACCAAGTAAGACCTCTGGCTCTTGTGGATCTCAGTCAACCAGTTAAGGTTATTGAGCCAAAAGTAAGTAATTGTTATTATCATTTAAAGTTTAAGGTTTATCAGATTATAGTGTCTATATTACAATAATAATTTTTACAATATACAAAGTAGCAGAAAGTAATAGATAAATGTTTAGGTTGCAGCTCAACAAGTTTTATACGAGTTCCAACAAACCCCCACAGATGCCGTATCTAACGTCCACGTGAAGCAACTTTTTCAGCCTGATCTGAAACCTCCACCGCCCAGTAACCCCCAGACGCTTATGGCTTCTGAAACTGTGGTACCAGTACAACAATATCCACAAAATAGCGGGCCTCAAAATTTTAATGTCAAGCAGCATCCCCTTTACAGCATTCAGCCTTCGTTTCTTGAGCCCAAGAAGTATGTCTACGGGAAGATCATAGTAGATTCTACTCATCCACAGCAAAGTAATTACCATCATCCCGGAAGTCCGAATGTGTTTTATTCGAATCAGCCGTTCTTGCCCCAAGGCGCACAACATGGGAAACCGATATTGAACTATGTTAACCATTTTCCAAGGTATGTACTAGATAATGAACGACTTTGGAATGTACGTTCCGCTCTAAGATGATCCCTTACAAGTAAATTGTATCCCCCTTTAAGGTAGGCAAAATGCCCTTACTCCCAGAATTTTATTTTTTTTACGTTATATGTGATTAAAAAATAAGACTCAGCGCTATTTTAGCCTACCACCCTTTCCTCCTACTACCAAAAACCTCAATTGTTGGTTTATATTTTTTTAGGTGGGATGCAATCAATTTGAAAAATTCAAAAAATTTACACGCATAGCTAAAACTTGTCTATTGTTTATAGACCCGTAGGTTGGGTGAACATAACCTAAAAATGCATTTTTTATAACTTTTTTTTGAGGTGGCTACAGTTACAATTTTTTTATTTTGTGTATTTGATCAAAAAGTATATCTCTGATTTTTTCAGATTTTTCCGCGCAAAGTCCGCGATCTTCAAAAATTCGAAAAACTGTTTTTTTTTCTAGGGGTTTTTGGGGATTTTTCCTTTTAATTTTGTGTATTTTATCAAAAATTATCTCTGTTTTTTTTTCAGATTTTTTCGTATGATGATCTTTAAAAATCCAAAAAAAAACTGTTTTTTTAGGGTGTTGGGGAATTTTCTCCATTTTATAGACTTCAAAATATATCAAAAATGTTAGATTATGTACACTCAACCTATGGGTCTATAAAAATAAAAAAATTGCGCTAAGTCTTATTTTTTAATTACATAAAAAGTAAAAATTTGACAAAACTGAATCAAGTTGTTTCGATCTCAAAAAATATGATTACCCCCGCCAAAACATTTAAGTTTTTAAGGGACTATCCGTTTTGAATATTGGCGACGATCATGACAATCTGTACTTTGCACACTGTTGCTCTGAAAATATTTGTGGTTGTCGTTGTTACAAAAACTCCAACTTATTCCGATTAAACATGAATAAACAGCTCCGAGACTCATCAATTCATGGTTGCTTTTGTTCTGGTGTGAGAAAACGCGGCACAAATTTGGAAAACAGCTTTCACGTGCCCAAATGTTCGTGTATATTAGTTAAGATAGTTCTAACCGCCCTTTGATAACTTTAGAGTATCGACATCTCTTGCAACTTTACTTTAAGGTTTTCCATAATACTTTTCATCGTTTTCCAGAGCGCTCAGCATCATTGATGTCGGTACGATTGGTTAATAATTGTAATCGATTAAGCAAAACCCCGATAAAACTTTTTGAACCACTGCTTAGTTTGAATGGTATTTTCCCATCACATAACAGTGATGAATCAAAACATTCAATTACCTTCAATCCATTGTTTAAAAAAACACAAAAATATCCTCATTTCAAACACTGTAACTCGGTAAATAATAAACTTCTTATTTTCTTTTTCTTTAGTATATTGGCCTCCACCTACAACATTCAAAAATGTATTAATAATAGCTATATCCTTATCACTACTACCGATTCTTCTTCTTAAAGTTCCTTTTCTTACGGGTGGTTGAATATCAGTCTAGCTCTAAGCTCAGTAGCTCTAATTAGCCGCAGTAAAACTGTTCTCTTCCTCAGCCAGGAAGGTGTCTTCTACCCTAATTATACCTTGCACTATCGTCCTACGCAGCTCATATCTTCTCTAGTTATGGGCTTCAATATTACAATTTTCTTGTTTTTATGGTTTTTAAACTCTCTGAACCCATTCTATTACCAATAGCCTTCTGTAACACCACATTTCGAACGATTTAATGTTCTTTGTGGTATTTCTGCTGCATCTAACCTTCCATTCTGTACAGCAAAGTTGAAAATAGGTACGTAAATTCTGCTACAAATTACACTTAAAATCATCTTCTTGGAGGCATTTTCCGTGAGTTTATTAATCTCAAGAGAATTGTAAAAAATGGCAAAAATTATGCAACGTTTATTAATTGAACAGATTTATAGAAACTTAGTTCATTCTTTATTTGCAACAAAATACAAAAATGTCACATGAAAGCTGCACTTTTCACCTTTAAAATGTATTTAGATTTTTGGTGATAGGACACTCTGATCAAAAGATATCGAATTTTTAACGTCGACTTGATTTCGGGCGCTCAACTAACATTTAAAATCGCTGGTCGCTTCAAGCGTTATTTCTGAGAGAACCGTTCATTCTACAGAAAAAGTGCTAATTAACATTTTTGTTTAAAATCATCTCAGCTACATTTTTTATTTGAAACATTTTTTTCTACAATGTACAGGTTCTTGGTAAATCGATTTTTTTGAGTTTTTACCCCTCTACGAGGGGGGTTTAACTTGAAAGCCCGGGGGTAAAAGTAGTAAACGTTTTTGCATCTTTCTGGGGTCCCAAAATTGATATTCTCGGTAAAATTTAGCTTGTTAGTAATATTTTTAGGGGTCAAATATGACGACTGGACTAAAAAGTAGTTTGCGCAAATAAATACGCCCTTCTTTAGTTTCTAAAAAACCGTTACAATACCTATTATGATGCTGTCCATTTTGAGATATTTTATATTTTACTTACTACATGTTATCGTTTAAGGCATAATAATATAATGCTAACAACGACGGAAATTCCACCGATAACCCAACACAATAAGTTTAGACCTCCTAGCAAAAACCAATATCAAACCATTGACATGCCCTCTCAAAATGTACAAGAAGAAAAACCGAAACGAAGACCGGTTGAAAAGCCAGTAGTAGAGAACGAAGATGATGATGAACGCGATGACAGGTCCAACTATCAAGATGAGGACGAACGCGAAGAATACGACACACCTTTTGGAAAATATTTTGAAGAAGAAGAAGAAATTTCAGAATATGGGTAAGAACTACTGCTAGCTCTCGTATGCAATTACAATACCACACAAATAAATATATTAAACTGTTATTTCTAGACATCACGAAAACCTTGAAGAAGACGATGATGAAGCTGAAGAAGACAACAAACGCGGTTCTTCCAAGCATGTTCCTAAAAGAGAAAAGCATCCTAAGAAGTATAAAAAAACAAAGAGCTACCACTCTAAATACACCATTCCAGAAGATAAATACTTTAGAAACGAAGGAAGTAAACAGCACAAATCGTACAAATATAAACACTCGAAGAAATCTAAATTTCCTAAATCCGAACTGGATGCTAGATTTTCGGAACCAATTCCTGTCACCCATAAAAAGAAAGTTCTAAAAGAAAAATGGTTCCTGTCTAAAAGCTTAGCTGACAAAGAGAGGTACGACCAGGAGTCTTAAAATACCTTTTTATAAAATCTAAAAAATACTAGAAAGCTGTAGCCGTATAAATGGGTTTACAAAAATAGTCAATGGTAAAAATACCCTACATATTTTAGATTATAAGGTTGTAACCATCGAAGCATAAATGATATTGTAATTTATCGAAATATTTATAGTTTGTAAGGAGTTTCTCCAATTAATACAAATATTTATGTTGTTAAACCGTAGGCTTTGTTGTTTTTCCCTTTATTTATTTTTATAGTATACATATAAATTTATAATGTAAATAAAAATAAAAACATCTTTAATTTATTTTAAATAAAATCTTAATCCATATAAGTACCAATCCAAACACTCAGTTTAATAATCGATTATTAAACCGCCAATCATATTCCTTCACCTTGTCGCACAAAATTTAAATGCAATCACAGCATTCGAACAGTTCCGTTCGTTCACAACATTTGCACAGCTACTTTTATCTCCTTCAAATGCGAAAATAGCTTTGCAGTTTTGCTGGACGGCTGCATACAATAATAAAGGAAATCTAACGGTTATCGACGTTGCCACGTTTTAACACATTCTATGATATTTTTCGTAAAAATTAGTGTTTATATTATATCTAAAATGTTTATTTTCTAGATATTTTATTCTGCAATTTCTTTATCATATATAAATATCATAAATTCAATTCAATTAAGTGCGAACAATTTAGCGTGTACTTTTAAGTGATAATTTAGAGAAGGTTGAGTTACTAAAAGAAAACATACCCATATCCCAGTCTATTCTGAACAAATAGTTCTAAATATTTATAAAAGAATGTAATTATATTTTTTATTATATTTATGTCAATCAAAAATATTCGTAGAAATACGTAGAATATAATTACAATTATAATACAATACTATTAAAATTATTTATGATCATTGGGAAAATATAAATATAACTCATTGCAAATTCCCACAATCCAGTTGTAATGGACTGAAAAGATGTCCGAAAACTAAAACAGAAAAAGTGACAAGAATAGTAGACATTGTACAACGAAAAAAATCCCAAAGAAAGAAAAAAACAAGTTTCAGATCGAGAAACATAAATGATAGTGAACTCAGTGCGAAATGAAGACATTGAAGAGAAGTGGAATGCTATAAAAACAAAAATAACCAAGATCCATGAAAAAGGCACTGCATTAACGAGAAATGACAGGGAGACAGAAGGGATAATCTACGAAGTCATGGACGTATTGAATGAGAGGTGAAAGTAGAAATTAAAGTCAACTAAAATTAAATAAAAGAAAAGAAATTCAAACTGAACCCGGAAACTTCGATTTATACAGCAGAGGCTATTGCAATATATGAAGCTTTATTATATGTAACTGAAGTTGAGTTTGCCCATATTCTAATTTTGTCGGACTCCTTAGCAGTGTTAAAATCCATTGGTAAATATGGACCACCTAACTTACAAGACTGCCCATACATTTATAGAATTAAACATATTATTCAAACTCTTTTAACTAAAGGAATCAATGTACATTTTCTCTGGATTAAAGCACATGCAGGATTTGAACATAATGAATATGTCGACTTATTAGCCAAAGAAAGCATTTTAACCGATACTGGTATTCTACATAAAGTAACGCTTTCTGACAGTATTGTTTCTTGCAAGTTAACATTACTTCGAGAGTGGAGCTACCAGTGGAAGGAATACTCTTTTGTGAACCAAAATAGATACTCGATAATTCAGCCAGATATTCCCAAATTTCCTTGGTACAAGTCTTTTAGAGCTTCCAGGAGGCACATAACCTCCATTATTAGAATACGTTTCGGACACGCATGTTATCCAAAGCACTTATTTAAAATAAAGGTGTTGGATGATGACAAATGTGAGCATTGTGGAGAGGAAAGTGATTTAGATCATATATTTTTTGGTTGTTCTAAAAACAGAGTCTACTCATCCAAACTTATAAATGATTTATTAAAATATAAAATAGCAGCTCCTTGGAATATACTATATTTATTATCACTTGGCTCTGTAGATATTTACAACTCCTTAATTAAATTTTTAAAAGACAGCAAATTATCATTATAATTCTCTAAAAATTATTTAGTTAATCTTGTTACCTTTGTCTTAAACCATTTGTATAACTTGATCCTCTCCGTGACCTAGTGTTGTTGTGTCTTTTATAAATAAATGCCTTGATAGGTCCCTAGGCGAGAAGAGTGTGTCCCTGTTTTCCTAATATTGATGTAATAATCTTTTATTTTGATAGGGCATTTAGGTAAAAATTATAATGATGACTGTCTTAGTCCTTTTGTGTCTGGCTGTATGACGATAAGTCTAAGCCAAAAAAAAAAAAAAAAAAAAGTCAACTAAATATTGAAGAATTTAATAAAATCATTAGAAAAAAGTGCTGAGAAGAATGCCAATAAAATTTCAAGGAATCGAAAAACGTCGGGAAAGGTACGATACCTTTAACTTTTATAAGTAAGTAAAAGAAATTACAGGAGATCCAGAATTAGAGAAGACACAATATTAAGAAATAATAAAACAAAACAATTACAGAGTCATAGGACAGAATTATGAAATGTAAAGAAGGCATCGAAAATTTTTTCGACAATTATTATAGCCCATATGTCCCACCACCCATAGATAAATAAATAAATGACGAAGGTAAAAAAAAAACTAAAAACGTGAAATATATGACTCAAGTAAAATATCAGATCGGTTAAAATTGACATTTGTAACACCACTAAAAAAATAATTCCTCACACAGCAATGATTCCCGAATAATAATAGTCCATTGAAAAGTTACATTGATATTACATTTTGGAGAGAACGCAATTTTATTTTCTTTTGATGCCCCCCATTCGCCACCCTTGCCCCCTTTCCGCCTTCTTGGAAAACAAAGAGTTTTCCATCCAAGAGATTAGCAACCCTACAGAAAATTTTATAAATCATTATTTGTAAAAGGGATAATAAAAAAGTTATGAACAAAAAAAAAACGGGTGTGGCAGTCCGGTGGGACTGCCGGTGGAAGTTACACTTCTATATACGCATTCGCCGTTACAAATTTATTTGGGAGTCAATCTGCACAATCATTACACATGTAATTCTATGGGTAAGACATAGCAGAAAGAGAAACAGAATTAATAACAACTTACTAACAATGAAGGATTGAATCAATATTTTGATGAAAATGTATATTTTTATTTTCATATATGTATGAAAGGAGTTGACTGCAAAAATTTTTTTACACATACTCTGCAGTAAAATTCATTGTTTATTTTGTTATTAATATAATAATACAATACAAATTAAACTGCAATATTCATAAATATTTAAAAATGGCAATAATATATATAAAAAAATACACTACAATACAGTGCAACATAATTCCATATAATAATACAATACAAATTAAAATGCAATATCCATAAGTATTTAAAAATGACAATAATGTAATAATATTAATAAAAAAGCCCTCCCCGACTGGGAATCGAACCCCGGTCTCCCGCGTGACAGGCGGGGATACTGACTACTATATTACCGAGGAGATGACACAAACGTATTTCAAAATTGACAGTTCTGGATCATACAGTGATTTATTGAGATTATTATTTTGAAATACAAAAGACAAATATAATTATGAACATTTAATAAATAATACAAAACATATCACATAAATAATAATATTAATAAATATTTTATTATATGTATAATATTATATGTATATATATCTTTATATAATATATATATAATATTAAATTATATATATAAAAGGAACATTTTTATATTCGAGAGAGGAAGAGAGAGAAAATATAGCTTCTGTCTCTCTCTTACTCATTATCTTACATAGGTAATGATTTCACAGATTCACTCCCATACAAATTTCCAACGTGGAGCGCGCCTATAGAAGTATAACTTCAATAACTCAAATTGTTGAACAAATTTTCTTTTGAATCTTGTAAATAACTTGCTTCTGGTCATTTTACAATAAAAAGACATCAGAGCAATATTGTGTGTGTGTGTTTGTGAGAGAGAGAGATGGCATTAGACAAAAAATCTTTTTGCCACAGAAAATTGTTATAAGGATGTTTAAATTTTTATTTTAGAATCGTTTATAAACTTGATTAGAATATTATATATATAGATTTGTCAGAATAAGATAACAGATTGCTGATGTTAACTGGTAGGCTAATATTGAGATCAATTAAATCTAGATATAGGCTTCGAGTCTGTTCCCTATGATTAGGACAATCGAAAAATAAGTGGTTCAAATCTCCGACAGATTTACCATCACAAGGACAGAAAGGGGTTTCATAGATTCCAATCCTATGCAGATGCTCTGGAAAGAGGCCATGGTTAAGTTTTAACCGGGTTATTAACGAAGAATGTACTTTATTATAGTTAAAATTAAAATGGGGAATATTTTTTGGTAAGCATGGATGAATAGAAAAGTAATGGTTTCTTGAAGTCTTCTGAACCTCTTTATATTTTGACATCCATCTTTCCCTGCCAATACTCCTGATAATAGAAAAAAGATCTTTAAAGTAGTAAAAATTTGTAATTTCTGATATCTCAGATGTATTTTTTGCCATACCATCCACTAATTCGTTTCCAATTACTCCATTATGTCCTATTATCCAGAGTAAAGTAACTGTTTTTTTTTGTGAATTTTAGATCATGTAATAATTTTTTGATATCAAGTATAATTGAGTTTTGAAAACTATCCAATGGATGGCTACGAATAGCTTGTAATACTGCCTGAGAATCTGATACTATTACGATGTTCTCACAATAATTAGTGACACACCAAGTTAGTGCTTTCTGTATAGCAGCAGCCTCGGCTGTAAAAATAGAACAACATTCAGGAATTCGATATTTCTCAACATAATTGCTGTTTGAAACAAAAAAAGCGAAACCAGTACTTTCAACAGTTTTTGAACCATCTGTATAAATTATTGTTAAATCTTCCCCCAATTTGCTTAGTATGGATTTAAATATCATATTAGTTAAAATTGGCAAGTCTGAATAAGAGGGCATTATAATGGTGGGTTTGTCTATCAGAACTTCAAAGTCTTATATGTAAAAAGGAAATTTTGGGAGCTGTAATATATAAGATTGAAATGAATTCGTATCAATAAAAGATTCTGCAAGAGGAGGATAATTTTTTATTCTCCAATAAGAATTTGTTAAATTTTCTGTCAAAAGTAAACCTATTTTGTGAACCATAGTTGTATTAAACGATCTGTATGTTATTAGACGTTTGTTGGCTAACATTTGCCTACGTATGTGTAAAGGTGGTTCCTGGGCTTCTGCTAGAACTGCTTGGTTTGGTGAAGACATCATAGCTCCTAGACAAATTTTTATTGATTTAAATTGTATTCTGTCAAAAGTTAATAGATTTGTTTTGCATGTTGAACCGTAAAGAACACAACCGTAATCCAGAATGGATCGTATGTAGGATCTATAAAACATTAAAGAGATATTTTGATCTGCACCCCATCTTTTTTTAGAAACGAAACGCAGAAGGTTAATTCCACGCTCGCACTTTTGTTTTACGTACTTTATATGGCTGGACCATAAGAGTTTTTTATCTAGGATCATGCCTAGATACTTATACTCTTCTGCTAAGGGGAAATTATAATCACCTATCTGGCATTTGCCTGTGACTTTTTGTCTACGTCTAGTGAAACATACAATCGAAGATTTTTCTTGTGATATACTAAAACTCATTTGTTTCACCCACTTATCTAAGTTACTAAAGCTAAGTTTTAGATTCAACATACAATCTTCATAGGATTTATGGCTGGTATATAAACATATATCGTCTGCATATTGAATTATTTTGCATTTTTCATCCATCAAACCATGCAGATCTGCAGTATAAACATTAAATAATAAAGGACTTAGAATTGAGCCTTGTGGGAGACCGTTATATAATATTCTTGGACCGTGTAATACATTTCTATGGTCCCGTAAGTATATTTTTCTATTCACATACAAATTTATTATATTTACAGATAATCTTTTATCAATACCACACCCCACCATTTTTGAATATAATATATCCAAATCAACCACGTCATATGCACCCTTTACATCTAGAAACAAACATAGCATAAATTCGTTTTTTGAAAAACAGAGTTGAATATCCGTAACTAAATGTATGAGAGCATCAATGGTACCTCGACCTCTACGAAATCCATACTGTGAGTAGGGAAAAACTGAACTACTTTCAATAAAATGTTCTAATCTAAATTTTATAAGCCTTTCAAAGGATTTTGTCACACATGATAATAGAGAAATGGGTCTATAAGATGATGGAAGTTCTGGGTTTAAGTTAAATTTGAGTAAAGGGCATATGATAATATTTTTTAAAGTATCGCAATATTCTTGTTTCAACCACCAACTATTAAAGATTTGTAAGAGAACATCTTTGGCATTTGACGGCAATTTGTCCAATATCTTATAAGTAAAACCGTCCAAACCGGGGGCTGTATTTCTGCTTTTTTTAGTGCGAAATCAAGTTCTGAAGGAGTAAAAGGCTTTGACATGGAATCTACACTAGTATTAAAACGAAAAAATTCTTTAATCCTACCAACATTACCAGAGGCAGATGAAGGTGCAAGTTGGTCTAACATCTGTTTAATGAGATTTTCAGAAAGTTGAGGTTTTTTGTTGTACTGATAGTTATTGGAAATTGATCTGACGGTTTGCCATATTTTTGAAAGAGGTGTGCTTTTGTTTAGACTATTTAAAAAATTTAAGAGCAATATTATAGAGGGTTTTTAACGAATAATTTTTACTACAAATGTGTTTAATTTCAATAATTTTTCTGGGTTTTACAGCACTCCGAAGTTGACATTGTTCTTGAATACTCAAGAATACGGTAAAAACGAACCATTAGGCTTAATTTTTTATTATATATTTTTTATTCATATAATTTATTATTTTGTTAACATTCCTATTACTTTATTATCGACCTTTTTCCCAACAATCTGTGACTTAAAGTCTGGAGGAGCGTTTTTTTAAGTGGTATTTCCATTAGGCCTAATTCACTGACAATTTCCAGGCGAGATAATATTAAGCATAATTATATATTTAAAACGTTGTTTTCCAGCTATTGTTTTTTTATTTTCTTTGATGGTCCAGGCTGAGGTTCAGGATTTAATTCAGTATTGAAGGTAGAATTGGCGTCATTGTATGTAATTCATCTTTGAATTTTTCGATTCGATCTTTTCAAATAAATCAAACCATTGGTTTAATATCTCTGATATTAAACAGTCCAAATAAAACAAACATCACAGGAATAAATACGCATTGTTCTTTCATACCTATAACCTATATCTTCGGCTGTATACAATAGTGGCTTAACTCAAAAATTGACAAAATTGAGTTAATATCACCAGAGGGCTCGAAAAGCCTCATTTATGATCTGCAAAACTGGCACAATAGTAATAGTAACATGTTGCCGGTTGAGATAAATTGTTTCTTGCAGTACTGGCCCTTTTTAACTGTGCAGTGGAAGTCGAACCGTGTCGATATCAAGTTTCTCTGCAATACTGGCACTTTTGAGTTGTGCCACTATAGCAGACAATTTTAGATATTTTCAAATTGTGAGAATTTTGGAGTTGTGTCACATTAAATAAAAGAAATAAATTTATTGTTTTAAAAATGTCAGATCCAAAGGGTTATCGGAAAAGAAGTGAATTATTCCTATCTCGAGCAGAAGTAACGTAAGTAATAATGTCATGTCAATATTATTTTAACGTCTACCGGTTTAAACAAAAAATAAACCCATTTTAGTTCACACCAATTGTGTGAACGTGAATGATGATGATGATGTATCGTCTACATTTACAGAGGTTTTTGATGAAAATGTTTAGACTGAAGAACCAGAAGACGTGACGATTAATACGCCTAAAACTATGAAAACCTGAAATTCAGGCCAAAAATACACCAATGTTAAAGGTAATCTTGTTCAGGCTCGCAGTTTAGGTCCATCTTGCAATCCATGTAGACTTAAATGTGGTGAAAAATTGACGTTACAAGAAAGAACACAGATCTTTAGAAAATATTGATCAATGGAAAATATAAATAAACAACGAAGTTATATTCTGAGATCTATGTCTATAATTAAACCAACATATCGATAAGCAGATAAAGGTAACACATCAAGCCGTAGTTATAATCATGCATTGTGTTTGAAAAACCGTGATCAGAAAAAAATAAGAATGTGCAAAAGATTTTTTATATCCACCATTGGAGTTACTAATAGTTGGAACTGTTATTGGTAAGACGCAAAGTGGCAAAAACGACCAAAGAGGTAAACTTAGCATGCATAAAACATTTTGTAACGAAACTATGAACAGGATTCGTAAACACATTTCTTCAATTATTTCGACAATGGAGAGTCACTATTGTCAAAGTAGTACCTCAAAAAATATATAGAAGGAGGTAAAATATTGACAGATCTGTACAATTATTATTAAGCTGATTGCCAAGAGACATTGGTTTGGAAGAACCAAATTGGTTTATATCGTAAACTTTTTAATTATGAATTTAACTATGCATTATTTTCTCTCTCACAATGGTGGCCAAGGAAAAAACAAGTACCTAATTTCAATGTATAAGTACGTTGTAACTAATTTCAAAATTACTTCTATAACTCATCGCTATTTAGTTGTCGGATATACTCAAAATGAGGATGACAGCTGTCACTCTTTAATAGAAAGAAATATCACTAAAGCTTTAAAACGAGGGCCTATTTATCTACAGACTCATTATGCTATGCTAATCCGAACTTCTCGTTGCAAACAATTATTCGAAGTACAGGAATTATAATGATTTTTTTTTACCTGAAAAAGTTAAATACTAAAACAGCGACAATTTTCATTGAAGATGTCCAACGAAATACTTTTCATTTCAACGATATTTGTGAAATTCATGTGAAAGAAAGCTCTGGTACTCATTACTATTTTAAAACTTCATTTCAACAAGAGGAGTACAGATCAGTTGATACCACCAAGAAAAGGTTTAGAAAGCATGGATATTATAGAACTAGAAAAGGCTTACTTAGCCTGCCAATCAGTGGCGCACCCAGAATTTGTCTTAGGGGGGGTTTTGAAATTTTTTTATGCCACCTCCATTTTGAGTCCCTAAAATTTGGGTTTTAGTTTAATTTAAAGTACTAAAGATAGCAGTGCCAAAGATTCAGGTATCTATTATCCTGCCTCCCAACTAAAACCACTCTCTCTTACATGTGCGCCGTTGACTGTCGCACGTATCGTACTCCGAAAGTGGGGTGGCCACTATAAGGCTGACGACATTTTTGGAACACTATCTTCTCTTATCTAGATCTTATCTATTGTTCTGAAGCTATTTTCTTGGGGCCATTTATAGTAATTACTATTTTAATGGGAATAAGCCACAATTAAAGGTTAAAATTGAAGCTTATTGACGTTTGACATTAATCCAACTTGTAAATACAATACATTTTGAAGTCGGCTATCGCCGTATTCCCGTTCTCCTCCGCCAATCCTCCCGGTCCAAGGCATGCTCCTCCTCCAAATCTCTCGATTCCATCGCTCTTCTAATTCGTTCATTCCATGAGCGTCGAGGTCTACCTCTTTTTTTTTTCTTCCAGGAGGCTTCCGTTTGTGAGGTTTTTGGGGCCAATGTTCGTCAGGCATTCTCGATAGATGTCCAAACCATTTTGAACCTCTTCTTTCTATTCTGTCAATGACCGTTTCTGTAGCATTCATGTTATTTCTTACAGATTCGTTGGTCTTCCTTTCCTGCCTTGATGTTCTAGTACTTCTTCTCAAATAATCCATTTCAACTGCCAACAATCTTCTCTTCAGGTCTGCATTAATTGTACATACTTCAAAGCCATAACAAAGAACTGATTCAACCATGGTTTGCCCTATTCTTTTTTTGTTCCTTTTGAAAATGTTGTGATCCCACCATAAGGAGTTCAGACATCCTACAATTTTACGTCCCTGATTAATTCGTGTTTAATTTCGGTTAAAACAAGCGTGTTTAATTTCGGTTTCTTCCAAACCGTTCTTAGCAATGAGTGGACCTAAATATTTAAATTTTTCCACTTGTTTGTTTTCCACGTCTTCGTCTATCAACACTTCAAACCTTGCATCTGAGTTGATAACTAAGTAAATATTCTGTTTTCTTCATATTGACTTGTAACCCCCATTTTAAATATTCTCTCTATAGACGCTTTATCATAAATTCTAGATCATAAAAATCTTGAGCTAGGATGACTTGGTCATCCGCAAAGTTCAGGGAGAACAGTACATCATTTCCTATGGGGATTCCCATTCCCTGGCAGTGGTTTTTCCAATTTTGGAAGGCTGCCTCAATATATAAATTAAACAGTAAGGGTGATATACTGCATCCTTGTTTTAGTCATTTAGTTACTATTATTGGCTCTGATAGTCTATATCCGATTTTTAGGTAAGTAGTGTTATCCCTGTATACTTCTGTGATTATTCCTAAAAGGTATGGACTAATGTCGAGTTGTTGTTAAGCTTGCCACAATTTAAGTCTTGGAACTGTATTATACGCCTTTTCTAGGCCGATGAAGGTTAGATGTACTTTGGTACCAACCGCTATTCTTTTTTCTATTAATTGTTGGAGTATAAACAAGTTATCAGTGCAAGATCAAAGATCAAAAATTCAAACGTCAATAAATTTATTTTAACCTTCAATTGCGATTTTATTCCCATTAAAATAGTAATTAGATCTTATCTCTCTCGTTAGCCCGGTTGGTGTTTCTATTCCTCTTCTTTCTTTTTAATGACTGCTCGGATGTAATTGTAAACACTATTATATCCCTCCGTATTTCCCGTCATCTTCACGATCATCTCTCTTACAGTCACAGGGTTCATACCTATTTCTTTATACATTCTGTTTCTCTTCACTGTACATCTATTACACTCCAGCATTTTGTGAGTAACAATGTCGGAATATTCGCAGTATAGGCATTTATCTGTATCTGTCTTTCTGAACTTATGAAGATACGCCCTAAAACAGACAATCTACCCAGTCTCTTAGGCTCGGGATCAGCATCTTTGTCCAGTGAGCAACATATTCCTTGTTGTTCCACTCTTCTTGCCGTCTTTCCATTGATCTTTCCCTTTCTTCTTTTTTTTTTATAACCGTTGTCAAATGCTTTCTTCTCCCATAGATATGTCTCTTTTCTACTGCTAACACATGCAGAGGAACACGACCTGTGATAGTCCACAAGGCCGCCGCAGATACAGTCCTGTAGGCGCATGCTACTCGCAACAGACTGGTTCTGTCTACTTTTTCATAAGCCTAATATTAGGTATCTATATCTAAATATAATGAAAAATATTATTAATTATTGTGTATGTATACAATAATTATTGTGTTCTACATATTTAAAGTGGCAATTTAATTATTCAATCAGCGTTTTGGATTTTTTGTATTGTGTGTGAAAGACAAGTTACATTTTCCTACTATTCTTTATATATTGTTTACTTTATATGCCCTGGGGGGGTTTTAACCCCCAAAACCCCCACCTGGGTGCGCCACAGCTGCCAATAACTGAAAAGAAGAAAAAAGATCTTACTAGCCTTTGTGAATACAAGAGTGTTGCACCAATTCACGCTGATTTCTAACATTTAAAGTATTGTTAATCATAACTTTTCCTATTTTATTTATTTTATAGTTGCTATTTTATAGTTGTTAATAAAAATATTTTCTCATTCAAGTAACTTGTAGTAGGTGAACGTTTATTTTAGTTGAGAGGAATAACAAAAAAAAATGGCAGAAGTTTTCTTTGCCTTAATTAGTCTTGAAAGACAAAATGTTGATGTGCAATAGTGGCACAACTCAAAATAAGGGTTGATTTTAAAAGTCTGTGTTATAATTTAAAAAATTTTTTTTTTCAAAAATCCCAATCTATTTAGTAAAACAAATAAGACAAAATTGTGTTGTGTCACTCTTGCATACAGTCGACGATATGTCCTGTCCATATTAGCCTTTCTATTTTTATGAGAGATATTACGGATTTTCCACCAGATTTATGGTGGTATATCTCATAGTTGTTCTCCTCCTCCTCCAAATATCCTCTTCACAGATGCCACCGAATATTCCTCTCAGGATTCTTTATTCAAATATGAGCAAGAGGTTTTTATTTGGCTTGAAGATAATCAATGTTACCGATCCATATGTCAGCACTGGCAGTATAAGGGTTTTGTATACCTATTATTATTTTTGTGTTTTCTTTATTTATTTCCATATTTTTGAGGCATTTAGAGTATTTCATTACTAGGAATAATATTGGGCTCACTCAGTTTGGCACCAAATGACTCACTTCCTAATAAGTAATACAAGTATCTGTCTTGGAATTTTTGAAATTAAGTTCTTTAAATTTTTTCAGTTTAAAAGCAGATACCATTTTTTTTAAATCTTACAATACTCTTCGGAACTCCGGCAACAATGTGTAATCACCTGTGGGGTAATTTATGGAACATATCCTGCTCTAAAATGTCTGACAGTTGACAGTCACCTGAAATTTTAAGAAGGTGCGTTAAAGTACTTTGTACCCAATTTTTATAAAATATATGGAAATTGTAGTAGTTATTAGTCATATAAATTATCATTTTAAGCGTTTGCATTTTCTTTTTCAGTAAACTGTGTCAGTGCTTTAGTTTTTATTTCCTGGTACCCATACAATGGAAGGCTGAAAAAATTATCGAATCGGGTTAAAGTGTTATAGATTAATCATTTACTTCGTGTTTCGTTTTAAGGTAAGTGTTTGAGCATTAGATATAATTAAATTGCTATTTCGAATATCTGACGATAATAAGTGGGTAACAAACAAAATATTTACCTCCCACTGTGCTCGATTCCTAAATAAGTATGTGCTTACTGATTTCACCTTAGAAATTTATCAGCTTTCTGAAAATTACGTAGATTCCTCTGTTTGTTTTTTGCATCGAGTGAACTTTTCTATTTATTTTCCACATGCTTAGAACAGTTGGACTTATTTACGAAAATCAATGACCCGACCTTGAAAAAATGAGGTAGAAATCTACCAAAATTCATGTAAAATTCTGGCTACATTGATGTGTCTGCCCACTCAATATTAAAATATAGTTTGAGACGTGGGATACCACACTTTGCAGTGCTAAGTGGGAGTTATCATTTAATAATGTACACCTAGATAATTATATCTATTTTTCTCAAAATATGGATCCATCAAACTGCATAGGTAAAATGCAATTCCTGTTATTATTTACATATTGGAAATTACTAACAAATGCATCCATTTTAGTCATTGATTATTTAATCTTTCATCTGAGTCAGTGTTTGATCAAACAAAACAATTCATTGGTCTTGTACACACATCAACAAAGTCTAGTGATATGAATAAAGTTTTTAATAAGGTTCATATTTTCTTTACAAAATGAGTAATTTTTAAATTTATCTTTACTCATGTTAATGATCACCATAAATATAACTAAATAAAACCTGTATTAATTAATCAGAAAAATACTGAATATATAAAAAAACATTTTCGAGCTAAGAATAACTTTTGTATAGTTAAGTAGTAAAAATCATGACTAAAAGATAATGAATTATTGTAGAAATAACATTAACAACTATTAGAATTATTTAATAATGGCCAGAGTGTTGCAAATGCATTCGAGATTCTTTTATTTGTTATCAAACTAGAAAAAACAGATGTTTTGTTGATAATATATTGGTCAACAGCAATTAGTTCATTATGTAACTGTGGGTAGGCATTTGTTTAAAGCTAATCTTCTTTAACGAACAAGCTTCTCTATTATTAGTTAAAAATTATTTAGAATAAAGCCGTCCTCTACTAACTTTTAAAGCCTACTATATATCTTCATTTGCAAATTTTACAAGAGATGCAAAAACTAATGTAGTAAGTTTATCACGTAATTAACACAGGGGAAATCCGTCTAGTGACAAAAATCCTTGTAAGATAAATTCTAATTCATATAAATATTTGAAATATCAATAACACTTTAAAAATACACATTATACTAACATATTAAAAAAACAGCATAGTTGAAATACACACACAGTTCGATATAAAATGATAGAATATATGTTTATGTATTTACAGATATAAAAAGGTCTAAGAGGTCATATAGTTTTAGTCTTCCTCTCCTAGGTCACTTAAATAGGTCTTGGGCAAGCATATTTGGATGGTTCAGTAGTCTATTTTTGTAAGTGCCACTGAGTGAGATAACAGTGTCTTTAATGTTTCGAATCTGAAAGTCTCAATGTATAACATACCATGGTGCATTGGTAATGTCTCCAAACTTCAGATTTGGAAACACTGAAGTTTTAGTAAATGAGAATTAGATGCTGTTCCCTACATCTGTATACTGTAAGTCCAGACTGGCTTTAGAATACATTTATACAGTAATAATTTATTATGTAGACTTAATTTGGATTTTTGGTTCACGAACCAATACATTTTCCTGTATATTACTTAATCCCAGTTGCAGTCGCTTTGTCTAGATGTGCTTTCTCCAATTTAGTCGGCTATCAAAATTTACTCCCACTTAACATCACTTCTTTTGAGTATTATGGTATTCTAGATCACAATCATTCTTTTAATAACCAATTTCAAATTCTTCGCATTTAAAATAAAGGTCTTAGGCTATCATTAGAATCTATGTAAATTAACAAATTAAAAAATACAGATATAATTCTGCATGTTCTGAATATAATTCTAATTGTGCTGTTTAATCTTGTGGGAATGTCTGCTGTATAGAGTAAGTATAAAGTTGATCCCAATATATTGCACTGAGGTACTACCGAGAGAATTGAAGATGTTTGATACTGCCTCATTGTATGTGACCTGGAAGTATCTATTGGTAAGATAGCATCTTAGAAGTGATTACAGAGAATGAGGAAAATGAGTTTTTTTTTGATAGCAGCCCCTCTTCCACTTGCTACACTTTATGACATGCTTGTGAGACATCCAAAAAGGCTACAGTGCGGTATTCTTTCTTTTCAATTGCATACTCGCAATTGCTATTTGGCAACTCTATGTACCTGCCCAATTGTTGCATGTTGTTGCCTGATTCCAAAGTGATAATCCGGTATCAACTTTTGTCTGTTGATTATAGAATTCATACTTTGAAGGAGTATGCTTTCAAATATCTTAGAGATAATGGGAAGCAAACTGATTGGATGATAGAATGATGGTTCGTGTGGATCTTTATTTGGTTTAGATATTAGAATAATTTGTGCCATTTTTCATTGAAATGGAAAATAGCTTAACTTTAGTATAGCATTTAACCTACTTACATACCTTGGAGCTTTTTTAATATTGAGATTTTTAACTAAATTTTTAATTTCATTCATTTTGATCTTGATCCTGATTTTGAGTTGGGTGCATCTAAGTTCTCGTGAATGAATTCTTCTTCCATTGAGATAGTTTTGGAGTAGGGTTAAAAATCTTGGCTGAGATGATAAGTGAATGCTTGTGTATTATTGACATCAACCTTTCTCCTAATAACCATCTTTCTTTTTAATGGGACCCTCATGCTTAATCTGATGTTTAAGTTCCTTAGAGAGTTTTCATATAGAGTAATTTATGTCATCCTTCGCAGTGAGACTTTCAAGAAATTCATTTTTGCCTTGATCTTTGTATTTGTGTAGTTCTCTTTTAAGCAAGCAAGTAGCTCTATTCAGTTGAGTTTTATCCTCAGGAGATCTGGTAGTTTGCCACTGTTTTTATAGTTTTCTCTTTTCATTGATTAAGATTATTATACGATGTGGATATGGTGCATAGTTATTACTCGGATTTAGATCTGGAGTTGCTTTCCAAGCTGCCTGTTGAATGATTGATGTAAGGTGATCGACTGCTTCCTCAATATTTCCATTTGTCTTAAGAGGAAGATTTAAATTAATTGCATTTTGAATATTAACTCTAAACACTCCAATTACATTCTGAGCAGTTATTAAGACATAATAAGTTTCATAATTCTTTATTAAAATATAAAAATTGAGCAAACCAAATTAACTTTTACAACTTTAAGTAATTATAACACAAAATGAAATGAAAATTATAGTTGAATATCAATAAATCAAATTTGATAGGCGCACTTGCTATTTTTCAAACCATAAATTAGCATAAAAGGGATGGTAATCTTAAGCAAAACTTTATTCATCTTGCAGATGGTTTGTATTTGCTTTTAGTAATTATAGTTTTCAATCTTGTTTTTTAATTCCAATTGCCAACACTTAACTTCTTTATAACCAGGTATGTCCACTTCATTTTGTTCCATCTATCCTTCCTTTTCTCTTCTTACCACAAAAAAGAGGAAGTCATGGCTGTGAAATATTCGAGACTGGACAAACATGACTGTAGACAAATTATTCCACGTTGCAAAAGACAGAGAAACTTTTAGAAATGTGGTCGCCAACCTCTGTTAATGGAGATGGCATAGGAAGAAAAAGAAGACCACAAATTTGCTTATTAACATCTATGTCTGCATTATGTTAACTGGCATGCTCATCACATGCCTCTGCCAATGTTTTCTGTAGGTTTTTACTACTTGTGCTCTTTTTATAAAATGCTTTTTTCACTTAATACTCTCCTGTTCATCTTATTTTACCATACTTCTGGAGCTTTGATACCTGTATATTTTAGAATCTGTATAGTGTATACTGTACTTATATTATAATAAGGTCAATGTCGGTCTAATTACGGATTTGTTTATTCATGCTGATGATGTTTATTCATCCACTGATATCAGCTTATTTTTTAGTATTATTTACTATCTTTAATGGAATTATCCACAATTTCAGTTAAAAATACATTTATTTTGATGTTTTAATTTTCATTTCGGAAATCATTGTTTAGTACTTTTTTAAGACAATTCAACACATATTTCCCACCCCTAATCTAGCTTGTATTTCTTTATTGCATCCTGTATTTATCTTAATACTGGCTACCAAATATTTAAAAGTTTCTACCCCTCCAAATGCATAATAACGTTCTATTAAAATTAATTCTTCAAAATGAGTTCATCATATTTTTTGTCAGACCCATTCATGTATTTTGTTTTTTGTATGCTTACTTTTAGATTTGTACTAATTTGTTAGTCTTCTGACCACTTCTTTCAGTTCTTTCTTAATGATAGGTACTGTAACAATATCATTCGCCCAAGCTAGGCAGTGGTGTTTGTGAAATAACAAGCCTGAATTATACTTTCTTGTGAGCTATATTGAGGCTGTGAAGTTTTCTCAGTTCAAGGGATCTTATTTTTTAAATGTGGGACATAGTTGTGCTCCTGGCTGGCATTTTTCGCGTAAACAAGAACCAGAGATACAGTTAATAGCTCCTTTCTCCTCCAACGCTCCCGCGAGTTTCAAAGCCGGTCGATTTTGAGGACTACCTCTTGAAGCTTTGTAGACGATTTCGTTGAAAGGCAAACTTTTACGAATTTGGCACATTAAAGCTTTTAAGTATACTCTTTCAAATAACGCTAATTAGATATAAATCTTGTGTCAACTTCGTCCCAAATTATCGTAGGACAACTTTTTCTTTTTAAATTTATAAAAAAAAATGCAAGCTATTAAATATGAAAAAATAATTTATCTGTAGGCAATCGTTGAGTTATTATAATTGTTTATAAGCAAAAAATCGACGTGTTTTTTGCAAAACAAAATGATTTTGCAATATTTAAAATTGTTTTTCTCCATTTTTTTTTAATAATATTTATAGAACGAACCTGCTTCTTTCATAGCTTTCATGTCCATAGAATTACTGTAACTTCATTATTTTCTCACTTATATTTACATACAATTCTATAACTTATATACAAAAAAAATTAATTTTGAATAAACAAATAAAGAATTTTTGGGGAAATTAAAATCGACTTCAGGAAAGGTTATTGTTATAGAAGACCATACTACTCAAAACAACTGCCGTTTTGCCTAGCCGGCTGTGTCATGAGAAAGGTCTTATTTCCCTGGACTATAATACACATATACTAATAGATATTTTATTAAAAAAACTTATGAAACAAATACGATATTAAAATGATATCTTTTCTATTTTTTGTCTTAAATTAGCGTGAATTATTTAAACTGTAGAACAATTTTCGAATAACTTTGTTGTTGATTTTATGAGAATATCCAGCATATAGTCATGTTTATTAATAATATAATAAGTTAACATTAACATAATGTTTCACACTTTGTCTATTACAACTTATACAAATTATGTTCCAGTAATGGAGCATTCTCCATAAATTTCATGTTACTGTTTTCCTATTATAAAACAATGAAAAAACTATGATGTCTCTGTTTTATATTTCTGTGAAAAGTTGCATGGGAATAAATATTAGATTACAATACAGTATTAAATAATTCAAGGCATTTGGTATACACTTCAATGAGTTCATTACATCAGATCGCCATATTAAGCACAAATTTTTTGTTGTTGTTGCCTTGTACAGATAATAAAAGTGATTATTATTATATATTAAACTATTGGTAATGACAATATAGAAAGAACGCAAAAAGATACGCACTACACAGTAAATAAGTGAAAAATTCAGTTTATATATATATATAATATATATATATATATATATAATATATATATATATATATATATATATATATATATATATATATAATATATATATATATATAATATATATATATATATATATATATATAATATATATATATATATAATATATATATATATAATATATATATATATATATATAATATATATATATATATATATAATATATATATATATATATATATATATATATATATATATATATATATATATATATATATATATAATATGTGTAATTTATGTACCGTAGTTTTAGTTTTTATTTACTGTTATGTATAACTGCTTCAATTATAAATAAAAAAAACTTAATTCATCGTATGTAAGAGATACCTAATAACCATCATTGTAGCTTTCCCTGATGATGCCTATGATAATAGGCAAAATATATGAAGGGCACTTGGGGAAAACCCCTTCAGTCAAAAAAAGTAATTTTAGAGAAAACAACCATTTTATTGTTTTTTCAACTCTGGAGGCTAAAAAATAAACAATAAACGTATAGAAAACGTTTTAATTAATTTATTGACAATTTTGTTAATATTTTTGCAGTAAAAAACCAGAGTAAAATCTAACAAACTATAAAAAAACTGTTTGAAGTCAATTCTCTCCATCATCAATTAGGGGGTCGTCAGCGTATTCGTCATCATTTTCTTCCTGTTGAACAGCGTCACCAGTTAAATTTTGATAAAAAAGCTTTGCCTCGGGGTTTTCCAAATACTGGGATAAATGAAGAAGGTCGCGATATTTTGCAGCTGGTATTGGAAGTTTTCCATTGTACAAATTTTGTAACGGGGTAATTACTGATTGATTGCGAATTGATTTTTCTTTCATTTTTTGCAAGGTTTTTTTTCTTTGATTTTTTTGCAAGGAGAAACCTCCCTACAGTCTTCTGGAACCTCTGTATAGGATTTTTGTTTAACAATGCTCATATTCCGATCGCATTCCATGTAAGAGTGCCCTCTTATCGGAAATATCATCTTAACTGTTTTAAAACGTTTATCTTTTGTTACCAGATGATGTAAAAACCGGATAAATGTATAATTTTTATTTTGTACATGAGTCGCAAAATATACAGAGTTCTTGCACTTCAAGGGGCAAAATTTTAAAAACAAAATGCCGAAACATGGAGCATACATCATCTGAGCCTTTTTTGCCACAGACTCATCATACGTATAAAACATTGCTTGCTGCGTTGAAAGTACATGATATTGTTCTGAAGCTATTTTCTTGTGGCATTTTAAATTAATTTATATTTAAATGGGAATAAGCCACAATTAAAGGTTAAAATACGTTTATTGACGTTTCAATTTCCACTTCGGAAATCGTTCTCAAAATACAAACATTAGTAAATTAAACAAATTTTGTTTTTTGTTACTTAGTGAAAAATTCTTCTAATAATTTAATTTTATCTGACTCATCTATATTGACAATTCAGACATACCTTATACATTTTAAAGTAGACGACTTTAAAATGATATTGCCAAAATTGTTGAGTTGCGTTCCTGGGACGACTTTACTTATAAGATAGTTCATTCGATTACATGAAATCAACTTTAACTTAAGAATATCCATCAGAAAAGATCATAACATGTAATTCGTCTTTAAAAAGACAAATACATGCCATGATGACAGTAAAATTCTCCTGTTAGTGATTCCATAGTAAATTATGAGGGAAAAACCAGGAAAAAAACCTCATAATACTATCCCGACATGGTAAGTATTTGATCGTGCATTTAGTTTACCTTCAATAAACACCAAATTCCGATTTTATATGTTTGTTATTTAAAAAACATAAATGATGTATTCTCTATATGTTATTGACTTACCAATACTGGTATTTTTCTTTTAATAACTTCCTCTTTCAATATGGGTAACCAGATCCTACTGCATTCTGCCGAGGAATTCGCGACACAATTGGTCTCATTTAGCATAATTAGAGCCGCTTCTTTGATTTTTCTCTTTTTACCATCCGTTTCTTTTAGGACTATATTTGAATCATTCCATTGAACCCTATGTTCATTATCCCATGCGTGTTTACAGATTTGAGATCTATCAAATTCTCTATTTTTAATATAGGATTGATGTTCACTTATTTGGGATTTCTATATATTTTGTTTTCCAAAGGCTTTGTTGGAATTTTAAAATTTTTAAATGCAACGGAGAATTTAATACTGTCAAAGGGTCTAAACTTTGCTGTTACTCAGCCATCAATTCCAAAATTAGACATGATAAGCTCAGTGGAAAAAATATCTCAATGTTTACCAACCCATGAAAAGGAAGAATACAGAGTATTATGTAAACTTGAATTGGAAAAAGTCTATTAAAATTGAACAAAACATAAGCAAAGAGGCACTAAAGTCTATAAGACTCTATAATCATCCTACCAGCAGACAAGGGGAATGCAACTGTGGTAATGGATAGAATTCAATATGAAAACAAAATTAAAGATCTAATAATAAACGGACCTTATACAAAATTAACAAAGGATCCAACAAAGCCTTTGGAAAACAAAATATATAGAACTTTATTCAAGTTTAAAGATTGTTTACCCAGTTATCAGAGAAGATTAATTACACCTCATTACAGTAAGACCCCTCATTTTTATGGAGTACCGAAAATTCATAAAACGAATATACCACTTAGACCCATTTATAGTACCATGAATTCTCCTTGTAGTGAACTATCAAAATTTTTATTAAATATTTTAAAACCAATTGCAAATAAAAATGACACATTTATAAAAAATACACAACATTTTTTAAATAAATTATCAAATATTGAATTTAATCCAAATAATACTTTAGTAAGTTTTGACATAAATAGTTTATTTACGAATGTGCCATTAGATAAGACTTTAAATATAGTCAAGACAAAATTAGAAAGTGATGATACATTGGCAACTAGAACAAGACTAAATATATCAGCTATAATGGAGTTAATAACATTATGTACTGATAATACATACTTTCAACTAAATAATGAATTCTATAAACAAAGTTTTGGACTAGCAATGGGCTCTAGTTTATCTCCATTATTAGCCTATATATTTATGGAAGATTTTGAAACAAATATTATTTCTAAACAAAATTTAAAGCCCTCAGTATGGTGGAGGTATGTAGATGATGTATTCTCAATATGGCCTCATGGATCAGAGTTGTTGGACACATTCCTAAATGATATAAACGATAAAGAAGAGACAATAACATTTACCATGGAAAAGGAATATAATAACACATTACCTTTTCTGGATGTTTTAATCTCTAAGAACGATACTGTATACGAAACTCAGGTGTATAGAAAACCAACACACACCAACAGATATTTAAATTTCAAATCAAATCCCAATATTAATATTAAAAAGGGAATTATTAAATCCTTATACGATAGAGCCAAAATTACTTGTTCTAACGAAAATTCGTTCTTGGAGGAAAAACATTTGTTAACAACTGTTTTATTAAAAAATGATTATCCTTTATCGTTTATAAATAAGGAATTTTCAACAATCGATCGAATAGAACAAAACAACTTAGAACGAGACCCTACAGCATATGCAAGGAATAATACGAGGAAAATAACAATACCATACATAAAAGGATTATCGGAAAAGCTTAAAAGGATAGGAAATAAATTCAACATTTCAACAACATTCAAAACAACAAACACGTTGAGATCTATTTTGTCCAAAACCAAACCTAACAATGAACAAGAAAGGACAAAAAATTGCATTTATAAAATACCTTGTGAATGCGATCAGTTTTATTTAGGTGAAACATCAAGACCATTAAATGTTAGAATAAGTGAACATCAATCCTATATTAAAAATAGAGAATTTGATAGATCTCAAATCTGTAAACACGCATGGGATAATGAACATAGGGTTCAATGGAATGATTCAAATATAGTCCTAAAAGAAACGGATGGTAAAAAGAGAAAAATCAAAGAAGCGGCTCTAATTATGCTAAATGAGACCAATTGTGTCGCGAATTCCTCGACAGAATGCAGTAGGATCTGGTTACCCATATTGAAAGAGGAAGTTATTAAAAGAAAAATACCAGTATTGGTAAGTCAGTAACATATAGAGAATACATCATTTATGTTTTTTAAATAACAAACATATAAAATCGGAATTTGGTGTTTATTGAAGGTAAACTAAATGCACGATCAAATACTTACCATGTCTGGATAGTATTATGAGGTTTTTTTCCTGGTTTTTCCCTCATAATTTACTATGGAATCACTAACAGGAGAATTTTACTGTCATCATGGCATGTATTTGTCTTTTTAAAGACGAATTACATGTTATGATCTTTTCTGATAGATATTCTCAAGTTAAAGTTGATTTCATGTAATCGAATGAACTATCTTATAAGTAAAGTCGTCCCAGGAACTCAACTCAACAATATTGGCAATATCATTTTAAAGTCGTCTACTTTAAAATGTATAAGGTATGTCTGAATTGTCAATATAGATGAGTCAGTAAAATTAAATTATTAGAAGAATTTTTCACTAAGTAACAAAAAACAAAATTTGTTTAATTTACTAATGTTTGTATTTTGAGAACGATTTCCGAAGTGGAAATTGAAACGTCAATAAACGTATTTTAACCTTTAATTGTGGCTTATTCCCATTTAAATATAAATTGAAAGTACATGAATATTGAAACTACTTGGCAGCCCTTGAAATACGGTGTGTAGCCACTCAAACGTGGCTTTATCACCACGAGATAGTAGCATCCAGAAGGGTCTGAACTCTAAGTTCCCCCTAGGCTGCGTGTTTTCCTCAGAACGACACTCTTCTATCCATTGCCTATCAGTTTAACCCCTTCTTTGTTTTTGGATGGGCTTAAGGACATGCTGCCGAGCCACATTTCGGTCAAAAAGCCTTGTTTCATTAGACACTTGAACATTTTAATGAAACCTGCTTTCTTCGTAGACTTTTTCGACCTTCTATCTTGACTTTAAGAATCAGTTACAGTCTTACCCTAAACAGTAGTATAGGGTCTTTAATTAAGCGCTTTCTGTCATTAAATAAAATAAAGTGCGTGTGAGATATCGATTTTTTTTATTTGTTTGAAAGGCCTCTCATGGCCATAATGTATGGAATATAACAGGGGTGGCCAACTTAATCGGACTCGACATCTACTGTCTGCCTTTCTAATTCTTTGCGATCTACCAACTAGGAATTTTGTAACTATACTGGCGAGCAATAAAACTTTTAATCCAGAATTTTAACGTTAAAAGTGAGCTGAATATCTCAGAGTCGCTCACTATATCTCAGAAAATCAATCACTGATTCTGAAAGACTATTTTATCAGCTTTCAAGATCAGAAAAGATTTTTTAATGTGAGTAAAGCCGATTCGGCTTCGAACGCTAAAATTCTGGATAGCTTCGCTAGGAGGCGGGCATGTGAAATTTCCAATTTTCCCTGATAGCGCATAAATCATTATTATTATATTATATTATAAGTATTTATCCTTCAAAATACACTGCTAAATTTTCTACAAAATACGTTTTAAGAATCGTATCAGTTTTTTTAGGAACCAGCTGTCCAATGTGGCATGAGCTGAATGGCATGTAGTGCCGTCTTGTTGACAGCACGTCTGATTGGTGTCCATATCATCCAATTCAGGCCGAAAGAATTTGGTAATCATCTACCTATAGCGCTTGTCTTTGACGGTGATGGACCGATAACGTCGCCAGCCCAAAATCGTCACCAAACAGTGTCTTTTTCGGAATAAATTGGACGCTCTTGGATCTCATCTGGATTGGTATCATCTCAAATTCGACAATTCTGTTTGTTGGTCTACCCATCGATCCAAAATGGGCCTTATTACTGAAGATGATTTTTCAATGAAAATTAGGATCAGTTTTAATTGTTCCATAGCCCATTCACTCGTCGTTGCCTATGGTCGTTTACCTTCAGCTCCTGGGTTAGTTGAATTTTGTACGGATGCTGACCCAAGTCACGACGCAAAATTCGACAAGTGGTGGTCTTTAAAAGACCGAGTTCTTGTGAGCAACGTGAAATTGACTCTCGGATTCTCCTGAACACTACGGGCAGCGGCGATGTTTTCGGCAGATCTTGCGTTTCGTTGTCGTCTGAGTGTTGGTTGATTGTTTACTTAGTCTGTGGACTTAAATTTATCGTACGGAGCGTGTGGAACGTTGCCCCATTTATCGTACCCAGCGCGTGGAATAGAACATCCATTTTCATAAAACAATTTTATCATTTACACGTGTTTTTTTTTAAGCTGTGTCTATCCACGTTGATTGGGCAAAATCGATTAAATAAATGACAAACTATCAAAGTTTGGAAGACTCTATACTATCTTTAGCAAAATAAAACGCCGCGACGAGCTTTAAATTTAATCTCGTATCGAATGGCAAAACGCATGAAAAAACTTGTATATAGTATAAAGTGCAATGAATCGAAATCTTTCGCCACATTGCAAATGAAAATTTTTATCATATTCAAAATAACCATGTTTTATTATTTATCTTATTGATATGGATGATTAGGTAGTTTTTATCTTTGTTGATAGCCCTGCATTCTGAACTTGCGTCAGGCAGATACAACCATGGTAATAAACATGAAACGGTTGTGTGTAGATGTATACCAAGTTTACTTTGTCAAAATTTGTTCCGAAATCGATAAATATTAAACTAAGGCAATGATTTTAGTAATAAACGTCTTTTTATGTCAGTTGTGAGTTGTGATTTTGCCGGCGGAACCCGTTTTGTATATTTTATAAAATTTTAGTGTATCAAAAAGTTTATTGTTCAGATTTGTTGAGTTGAAATGACTGCGTATCTTTTGTGAGTGCTTTGTTTATACTGTGATTTATTTTAAAAAATTGCAAACATACAGAGTTTCTTTTTATAGCTTTCAACATCAATGGTTTTTATTTAATTCTTTTGATTAATTTATAAGTACGTAATTAGTTATTGGAAACATCAGTAAATTTATTAAACATTTAAAAAACAACATGAAGCATGTACTACGTTGAAATTTTCGTTTTTGCTTTGTTTGTGACATTGACATTTTTGGTTTCAGGCGTGTTTTAAAAACTGGGGCATAAAGACACTTGTGGCACCAACATGGTGGACTACTACAGAGTCCTTGAGGTGCCAAAAACCGCTACTACATCGGAAATTAAAAAAGCGTAAGTATTAATGTATAATTCAATCATCATCATCATTCCCCTTATAAATTTAACCAGTGCTGGACGTAAGTCTCTGTTGCATGCTTATAGTTGTGTTTCCTGTGTAGCTATGTATCTTGGGAATAAAAATAAAACTAACTAAAACTGCTAATTTTAATTAAGAAGCCATAACTAAAGGATACTTTTTTGTGCCTATATTGTTTGCTAGAAAACCTGAAGTTAGTTATATTTAAGTTAAGAGAAATTTATTTTTCCACATTTTTATTTTCGTCAAGTATAAGATTTAAGTTCTTTTTATTTTCTTTAATAGGACTAGGACTTTTATTTATTCTGTTAAGTTTTGCTATCTTCACAGTCTTAATATATATTGCTCATATCTCCCTGACAGCTATCGACGTGGTCTACCCAATATTGTTTGGATGCTCTAACTCATCTTTCTACATCTTGTACCTCCCTTATTTCTTCTCTAGTTGTGACGTACTGATTTCTTATTTTATAGTGCTGTACGTGAGTAAACGCGTTCATCCAGCTCTTGGCATTATTTGAAAAGCACGGATAATCCGAACATTTATTTCTTTTTATGTACATAGTCCAGCAGAACATTGGCAGCTTCCAGAGCCTCCTTGTTAGTTACTCCGTTGGTTGATACCGTCCCAGGACCTGATAAACTGGCTCATCTTTGCCACATTGGGTCTACGTCTCAACCTTAGTTTCATCAATTTCTTTAAACTCATCGGCATTCCGCACTAACGTAGTTAGTTCAGCTATGATAGTTTCTCTATCATCGTACTCCATGATGCTTTCATCTTCCTTTAGCGTTACTATTTTGTAAAAAGCTTTTCTGAAAGTCTTCTCTTTCATTCCACTCCATGTATTTGCCACTATAAAACTTGCATCTTTGATGGTGAATGATTTCCAAAACTTAATAAAGAAGTTCATCATACATTCTCTTCGGTAGATGCGTTTCATTGTCTCAATAACAACCTGATCCATGGGTTGAGCAGTTGATGTAACATTAACTGAAAAAAAATTCCATTGTCTGATCTTAACACTACCTCATTGGGATGAGCACCAGCATTATCCAGAAGAAGAAGCATCTTTTGTGATAACTTTTTCTTCTTCAAATAAGACTATATCAATCTTGTAAGATATAACAAGGTATTCACGTAAGTAGCTGGTTATAATAGTGAACTGGGGATTTTGCGGTTTCAGTCTATGGCTGCCAGACGCATTGACACAACACAACAATGTTATCCGGTCTTTACTTTTATTATTCCCCGGTGCGATCATCTCATTACTTGCAGCTAAGGTTTTTATTAGATATTGCTTGCCAGTATAGCCCTGTTTCGTTAGCGTTATAAATTTGAGAAAGTTGTAGTTTATTTTCTATAATTATGGTCTCCAGTTCATAGCAAAATTTCAACATTGCATTAAAAAATTCTTTGATTTTCAAGTGTTCGTGAAAAATCTCCACTTGGTTAGTACATATTGACTTGGATCTTTTCTGCAGAAACCACTTGGAAAGTGCTTCATCGAGTTGTCGAAAAGTCGCAGATATGTTTTTATTGATATCGTGTATTGTTTGCTGTCTAACTTCAAAGATTGGTGATAAGGATGCGACACTTTCATCCTTTTCTTTTGTACTTAAAATCAATTTCGGAATTCAAGATCGTTTTCTAGTTTAAGTCAAACGACGATCTACTTCAATGCATTCCATATTTCCTGGTGTTGTTTTGTAAGGTCGACCAGAACGCGAGTCACTGTCAACAGACTTGAGGCCATTTTTAAACCGATTGAACTATTCTTTTATCTGTATTTTGGACGTACATACATCTCCTAAGAGCTTTTTGTTCACTTGAATAGTTTCCGTATAACTTTTTTCGAGTTTGAAACCAAAACTTAATGTAAATTCTTTGCTCTTATCTCTCCCAACGTGTTCATCAATAATAAGTTTGCGACGAATGAAACAAGAGAATGAATCCGAAAGAGGGTATTCCGAACTGGACACTTTCCGTTGGTAACTACGCTATACAGCAAATTCGTGGATTTTCACTGATTGGCTGACCTGGATTCGTCGCTGAGATTGGAGCGACCACGTTCACAATACCAGCGGGAAATAGTTGACTGGTGTGATGCTTTATTCCCACATAAAGTACAAGGTTTATGTGTTATATAAATTAACACATAAACCGTTTCAGCGAGACATTGCAGTTGGTATAATCGTTTCCGAAAATTGTAAAAAGTTATTAGTCGAAAATGTTCTCGGTTAAGATCCATTTTTCGGCCTACTTGCTAATTTCAAAAATTCACTGTATCTACACGATTTGTTGTATCGCAATGAAACTCTCGATTTATGTCAACAAAAGATTGAAATTTGCATTTGCGTCGGAAGGTTTTATTGGTGGCGCCTTCTAAGCGGCTATGCCAAAACTAAAAAGACAAACCTCGTAGTAGAAACGCTGACATTTAATTTTCCCGCCACATATTAATAATGTTGTTACTTTTCTAAAAGAAATACAGCTTTAACAAAGTCTTCATTATTCAAAATCATTTTGAGAATGAATAAAAATGTTATCAAAACTGACGTTATGGCAATAAGTCATCTGTCAAACAATAAATAAAGTGAAGTAATTTTTATTACGGCATTCTTGCTTGATAATTTATTGTTGCATATGACAAAATTAAAGAAAATGTAAAAATCGAGACATCAAAATGAGTGTAAAAACAGCCTATAGAAAGAACCAATTTTGCATACAGTATAGTTTTTACTGAAATTTAAACTCTCTATTTCACTAAAGTAGAAACACTCAATTTAGAAGAGTGATATCATAGTTTAAACGCCGAATATCCTCAAATTTAAATGTACACAGCGGCCCTCGAAAACTGCCTGTTTTCTCGATTGCAATTTGCGTTTCCTCATAAGAAATTACAGAATATATAAAGTAGTATATTTATTTGTGCTTCTCTATAGTAGACTTGACCAGAAGTTGTCGTACAGTGTAGCCAATTCTTGTTCACAAGTAGTAATTATGGTCATACAAAACCTGTATTCTTCCACGCAGCGATTATTACCGTCATAAAAATACAAAAAAACCTGATTTTTTCAATAGTAAAAATTAAGCACAAAATTGTAATGAAATAAATTTTATTTATATGTTCCGTTTCGTTACATATTTAAATTTATAAAATAAAAATCGATATTTTAAAACAATATTTTTCAATCGTTTGGCAACTTTGGAATTAGCGAGGGAACTCCGTTTCAATTCAGATCCACAGAAAGCCGTCAAACTAGTTTTTGTCGAGCGAGTGCCCATCAACAATAGGTTATTTACATTGGCGTTTCTGAGGGTAGGGTATTTTATGCGATAAGTTTGTGTTATTGATAAAACGTGTTATTGATAATACGAGTGTTATAGTTTGTCGTTTTATAGTAAATTTTTAGTTATATTCTGTGATTATTTGGTTTGAGTTTTATTAGAGTTGGATGAAAAACCGAGTTGTTCCAAGAGAAGACTGCAAAATTCTGATGTTGATTTCAAAAATGAAATGCCGCAAAAGAGACGGAAAATGTTAACGTCCGAAGAGAAGGTAATAATACGAAACGTTTATGAAGGAATTGTCGGCAGAAAAATGGAATTAAATGTTAGCCAAGCGGTCGACATTTGTAGCAGTTTAACAAAAGTATCCGTTAGCTGTATTTATCGTGTACTTAAAAATACATCGGAAAATAAAAAGCAAGAAAAAGGTAAAACTAGAGGTAGGAAAAGCATTGTTTTGGATGACGAGACAAGGAATATTATACGTCGAAAAATTCATTCATTTTATTTTCGGAGTGAAATTCCAACACTGAAAAATATTTCTCAAGAGCTCGAAAACGATGACTCCTTACCCAAGATATCTCGTAGAGTCTTAACCAGGACCATGCGTGAAATGAACTTTCGATATGTAAAACTCAACAGAAAAAGTATGCTATTAGAAAAAAATAAAATTATTGTGCGGAGAAGAAAATATTTAGAAGAAGTACGCAAAATTCGCAGCACTGGACGCAAAATATGTTATTTGGATGAAACCTGGATTAACCAAGGTTGGAAAAGGTCATACAGTTGGAAAAGTTTGGCAAGATTTAAATGTCAAAAGTAAACGCGAAGCATTTATAGAAGGCTGATATACAGGAATATATAGGAAGTGATACAGGGTTTCTTGATGATGGTTTTCTTCAATTTGAGTCGAAAAAAACAGGTGATTATTAAAGAAATTGAAAGGGAGGATTCAAGAATGGCTTACGGAAAAGGGGATTGCATACGAAGAATCAATGCTCAAAATTTAGCGACTTTGCACGGTTAAGGAAAATTGAATATCTTAAATATGCTGTAGATGAAACTGCAAAAGATTATGGTGTCAAAGTTCTGCGTCTACCACCTTATCATTGCGAACTTAATCCCATTGAACTTATCTAGGAGCAAGTGAAAGGAGAAGTAGCACGCAATAACAAAACGTTCATATTAAATGAAATTAAGAAACTTTTGATTCAATCAATCCTCCATGTAACTCCAGAGAAATGGGCTAAATGTATAGGCCACATAATTAAAGAAGAACATCGTATGTGGGAACTTGACACTCATATCAAAGTTTTACTAGAGCCAATTATAATTACACCAGGTGGTGAAGATAATGACAGCGATAGCAGCACTGCATCTTCAGGTTTAGACAGCGAATAATATTTTCTAATAGTTTAATAAGAACATCAGCATAAAAAAAAACAAAAAAAAAAAACGAGAAGAACATAGTAAGTGTGTATAGTGTTTGTGTTTAAACACATCAAACATTATTTTTATTTTGTTTTTATAGAATTTTATTTTGTTTTATAGGATTTTATTTTGTTTTGTTTTATACTGTTTAAATGTTTTGTTCATTTTATTTAATAAGACAATATGGCTCTTGGCGAACACCCATTTAAAAAAAGTATCGCGTCACAAGACATACCTCTGGGGTGGTGTGGAAACTGTCTTAAAATTTGTTTTAAAAAAATTTCATTGTGTAACTTTTTAAGGACGGGTCACGTCAAAAGACGTTTTAGCGTAACTTCCGCGACAGCCGGTTGGTATCAGTAAACTTTCTGCAAAATTACTTCTTTTTTATAGCTTTTTGTTTGTGGCATTCTGTATTTTTAGGGGAATGTAGGGAATGAGCCACAAAATATTTATTCATATGTTTATTTATTGACGTTTCGATCTCTATATCCAGAGACCGTTTTCAATTATACAAATGATAGTACTATTTATTTTCTATGGCTTTTCGCTTGTCGTTCTGTATTTTTAGAAATAATGTTGGGAATAAGCCACAATATATTTATTCAAATGTTTAATTTACGGACGTTTCTATCTTTATAAAGAGACCGTTTTCAAACATACAAATGACAGATACATTTATTTTTCTATAGCTGCTTGTTTGTGGTATTCTGTATTTTTAGGGAGAAGGTTGGACATAAGCCACAATATATCTATTTACATGTTTAATACATTGACGTTTCGATCTCTATTCCGTTTTTAAAGGTAGAAAAAAAAAAGAAAATAAACAATATAAGATTATAAAAATATATAATAATAAACAAATAAAATAAATATAACTATCATTTATATCTTTGAAAGCGGTCTTTGGATATAGAGATCGAAACGTCAGTAAAAACTTGTAAATAAATATATTGTGGCCTATTTCGAACATTAATATTTGAAAAATAAAATATAATTAACATTAAAATAAAATTAAGTGTACGTCACTGGATTTCCAAACAGCTTTCCGCATTTCTGGGCCTTTAAACGATGACTCACTCTCTCAAATATTGAAATTATACCATAGAGAGAACGTAGATGATAAACAAGATAATTTTGTTTTTCCTCGTATAATATTTATAAATTCAGCCTTAGTCGGAACTGATGTAAATTAATCTGAGATGATTTGCCTTCTGTTTGATCAAAAAGTTATCAATACCATCTTCACATTAATAAATACAAAAGTTTTTTAGGATCAAATTTTTTGATATTTTAAAAAGGCTGTTTTGTGTGTTTATGCATGTAAATTTTTTTCGAATTCGTATGAAAATCATTATAATACAAATACTCTACTATTATATTTTTGTATTACAGATACAGAAAATTGGCGTTAAAATGGCATCCCGACAAAAACCCGGACAACATGGACGAAGCAACAAAAAAATTCAAAGAAATATCAGAAGCATACGAAGTTTTATCAGACGGTAAGTAGAATCGATAAAACAAACTTTTTTAAAGAAAATAACCATAACAACAGCTGGTAATAAAACGATAGGCTTTACTAGTTTGACCATTATTAAATGTAAATAGGATTTTTGATCTTTATTATGTAGTAGATAACTGGTAAATTTTATTTTTACAAGGTTAATAGTGTTAGGTTCGGCTGCAAAATGGTTTTATTGTTAAAAATATCGTAAAAGGAAATGTGATCGATATCGATATGAGTCGACAAGTCAGTGGCAAATACTTTTTATTAAATCAAATAACGTTCTTTATCAACTAAATAACAAACGGAAGCAAAAAATATAAATTAAAATCCTAATTCTGATTAACAACTTATATGAACCTCAGTCTAGAAAACCAAATTTTTTTTTGAAAAAAAATTTTTTCGTGAAAAATCAGAAAATTCACAATTTCTATTTTCCAAAGCCTCGTCCATTGGAAGAATAACGGATAAACAAGAAAAGTGAATAAGGAAAGAAGCCCACAATAAAGATTTACACCAAACAAAAATCCTTGTGGATATATCCAGTACAGCGTTCCATGGGAAACAACGTCGCTATACGCAAAACTAATGATAGTGGACTTCGGGATTCAAGATCTGATAACAGAGGCAAGATTGCTACGTGGAACGTAACTAATATGTTTGAAGCTGCTAAATTATTAAGTATACTGCGAGGAATGGCTATATAGACTATAGTAACATCAGTGTGGATTTGACAATAGACGTCACCATTCTAGGCGTGTACGAAACGAAAGGATCAGGATCAAATATACATCCATCCATCCAATGGCGCTACAGCCCAAATCGGGCCTTGGCCTCCTTCAACAGGCTTCTCCAATCATCTCGATTTACCGCTGTTCTTTTCCATGAACGCGTTCCCAGGCAGTTCTTGGCATCCTCATCGACTTCGTCTTCCCATCTCTTTTTAGGTCTTCCAACAGGTCTTTTTCCCTGCATTCTTGCATTTAATAATTTTCTGGGGATTCTATTCTCATGCATGCGGACCACGTGCCCTGCCTGCCGTAATCTCTGCAGTTTAGTATGTTGGGCTAGAGTTGGTTCGCTATATTGCTCGTATATTTCTCTATTATACCTAATTCGCCAGTTGTTGTTTTCACTTATTGGGCCCAGGATCCTACGTAATATTATTCTTTCAAACACATCTAATGCATTGGCAGATTTCTGTGTCACCACCCATGTTTCACAAACATAACTTACTATGGGCCTGATTACTGTTTTATAGACCCGGAGTTTTGTTTTCCGGTGTAGGATCAAAATATACGTACAACAAATATACGTCGGCATATAAAGTTTAATGACACCAAACTTAGAATCCAGGAATATATGCTGGAAAATGATATATATTATGAAGATAATTATCCTAAAAAACAATTACTTGAAACTTTAAAATCATTTTCCATCAGAAAACAATATTATTGCAACAGTTTGGCGAAAGAAATGGCTCATACAGTATTAAGACTTCCTTCCTCCTTACTATTACATGTTCAATCCTATTGACCACATATGGCATGAGCTGAAAGCATCGGTAAGGAGAAGTAATGTTTCGCTTACCCTAAATTCACCTGTGGTTCGTCTAATTGAATTGTAAATGGAGAAAATAACCAATGACAGTTGGAAAAATACATATATGTTGCTCAAAGAAACAATTATTGTAGATCTAGATAACGACGGTGATAGTGAAACAGACTTGTCCATCTAATTTTTTTAATGTTATTACTTTTTGAATTGAATTTATAAATGGTAAACTTTCTATGTTTCTAAGAAGAATACATATATCTGGGTCAGAATATCAAGGCAAACAAAGAAAACCAAACTACCGAAATAAGCAGACGAGTAAGAATGGGATGGGCCGCATTTGGAAAACTCTCATACATACTGAAAGACAAAAAGATACCCCAAAACCTTCGAACCAAAGTGTTCGATTCTTGTATCCTTCCCGTTCTCACTTACGGAGCTCAAACCTGGACATTCACAAAAAAGAACATGGACAAGATTCGAAAAACTCAGCGAGCCATGGAACGACAGATGCTTGGTATCTCACTAATAGATCGGCAAACGAACGAAGCAATCCGAAACAAAACAAAAATAAAGGACGCCGCGAAACAAGCAGCTAAATTAAAATGGAAATGGGCTGGACACAACGAACGTCTCGAAGATGGTAGATGGAACAAAGAAGTCGGAAACTGGCGACCGTACGATGCGAAGAGACCAAGAGGAAGACCTCAAATGCGCTGGAGCGACGATATCAAAAGAGTCGCAGGACCAATGTGGAAACGCCTAGCGCACACAACAGGGATGAATGGCGAGAAATGGGAGAGGCCTTTATTCGACAATTCGGATAGAAAAAAGGGCTAAAAAAAAAAAAAAGAAAAAAGGGCTAAAAAAAAAACTATGTATACGTAATTTATGTAAATATTTTTAAATTCAGTTGATAACGGTATAAAACCAGCTTTTAGACTTGTGAATGTAGTGTATGTAAATATTTTTGCAACTACTATAACTTTAGTAGACAATGATAAAGACCGGCTTTTAACACACCTAACAATCGAATAAGTAATGCAAATCGAAAATAAAAGTACGATCATGTCGTAGTGTAGACACTTATCGATAATAAATATTAATGACTCTTAGATCTCTGGTAGGACTATACATTAGATACCACTTGGAAAAGATAAACGCACAGAAAAAACGGAATCACAATAATTGTTAAATTTAGGATTGGGACTTTTTCCAAATAAAAGTCTAGGTTAGAAGAAATGATTTTTTCATGAAATTATCGGTTTAATATTACGGGATCTTTGATTAAAACGTCAAAAATATAGTTTGCATTTATTTATTTTATATTATCAAATCCGGTTTTGCCATACGGAAGATTGGACTCTGCTGGGGGCATCTATGAAGAAGATTGAAGCTTTTGAGATATTATACTATACACGAATACTGCGAATCTCATATGTTGATCGACTGACGACTTCTGAAGTTCTTTGTAGACAAGAAAAACGTCTTTAAGTGCTTATTACAATTACAAAAACGGAAATTAGAGTACCTTGTATATATTACGAGAAATAATAATATATATGGTTTACTTCAATTGGTTATTGACGGAAAAGTGTTTGGTAGATGCCCGGGACGATATATTTCCTAGCCTCATAACCTAAGAACTTGGTTCAGTATAACGACCGTAGGTCTCTTTCGAGCAGCTGTAAAAAAATCAAAATTGCCTTGATGATCGCCAACATCTGGAACGGATAGGCACCACAGAAAAAAGGTATCAAAATTACTTCAAACTATTCAATTAAATCTCAAGATAAAGATAACAATTTCTAAAATATGTGCCCCTTTTCTGTTATGCCGAAATATGAACCGTTGGCAGGCATTTTTAATATGCACATCTTTTTCTTTTTATGTTGACATGACTCTGTCTGTTTTCAATGTGCCTCCAGTAAGTTGTCGTTCCATCTTTTCCGTGGTCTTCCTACTGATCGTCTTCCTATTGGGGAACCGGCTCTTGCCGTCTTTACTACTCTATTTGTTGTCATTCGGCTTATATAATCGTTCCTTCCTACTCTTCTATTTTTTAGCTATAGTTTTTGATGTTCTCCACCTTGCATCTTTGTCGTATATCTGTACTTCTAGCTCTGTCCCATAGTGTCTTGCCATCAATATTCATAAAGTGTTTTCATCTCTGCTGTTTCTAACATTATTTTTGTTCTATCTGTGTCAGGTCGTGTTTCTGCTGCGTGTGTCATTATTGATCTGATGAGTGTTTTGTAAATTCTGCCTTTCATTTCTTTCCCGATGATATTCTTATTTCTCCATATTGTTTCATTTAGGCAGCCTGCGGCCCTGTTTGCTCTATTCACTTGATCTTCCACTTCAGTTTCGAGCTTTTCGTAGCTAGATAATGTGATGCCTAGATATTTAAACTACATCACTTGTTCTATTATCTAACCTTCCAGCTCCAATTTACATCTTAGTAAATTTGCTGTTGTAACCATGCATTTTGACTTTTTTGGGGAAATTAACATGTTGATTTTTCTGGCGGTTATATTAAATTGGTGCAGCATACGTTGTAAATCGTCTTCACTTTGAGAGAGTAGTATTGCATCGTCTACACAGCAGATTATTTTAAGTTGTTTTTCTTCCATTTGGTATTCTTTTTTAGTTCTTACTTTTTTTATTATTTCATCCATAATCAGTCGTCATTCATCAATCATAATCAGGTTGAACAATAAAGTACTCAGGGAATCTCCCTATCCTATCACATTACCAGCTTCAATAGGGTCGGTTAGTTCTTCTACTTTTACTTTTATTGTGTTGTTTTTGTCGATATTATCGATCGTTTTGATTATTCCTAGAGGTATCTCGCTTGCGTACAATGAGTGGATAACGTCCTTTAATTTGACCTGGTCAAATGCCTTCTTAAGGTCAATATAATATGCACATGTTTGAAACATCTGCCCATACTTTCTTAATTGCATCGTGGGTATCATACCAACTTTAGTCTAAATAGTTCATTCGGCTACTTTCTTGCCTATATTTAGTAACTTGTTTTAGGTATATATTACGTCGATTGACTATTCTTTGGCTTTCCGTAACTGCTTGACGTTTATTTATTTTTTTATATTAAAGCCCATTTTTTTTTATCCAATTTTGAAGAGTTTTCTCACAGCAGCTCGTGTTCCGACCAGTTGTTTCCAATTCCTTATTATTTCTATTGTAGGTATTTCATTGCTTCTGTAGCAATCGTAAATTGTGGTTTTCAATAGTTACGTGAAGAATCTATAGGTTTTGATATTTTGTAGTCACACCACTTCTTGTTCATTTTTAACTATTTTGTTTACAGTTGAAAATGGAATTTCTGTTAAATCAGCTGTAATAAAATTGCTTGTACTAACAGTTTTTCATCGGAGCCGAATTTCTTATTTAGATTTTTGTACACATGGAAACATACTTGCTGTGTTCGAGCATTTAATTAAATGTATTCGAATCTTCTTGCACTGGCAATGACACTTCTACAAAATTAGTGTTGTTATCGTACTCAATTTACTCAACCACATTGTTTCACGAACGCCATATCACGATTCAAAATAATTAAATTACAACAAGCAACACTCTACACTCTACTAACGAACTGCTTCCCAACTAAAACGCTTCTGGTATGCTTCGGCACAGGCATCCGGTCGGATGTCAAAAAGAAGGGATCAAACGCATTTATAGTGTTCTATAATATATGTTACCGCGATTATACGTGAATCTTTCTATTATTTCTAATTGGTATGCTTTTCCTCCTACTTTACTTTTAACTTTTCTCCATTTCTGAACTTGTCATCTGTCCATCTTGACATATTTGATGTTAAAAATAATATATTTAAAGAAAAATAACGTTTAAAATGATTCAGACATGAAAATAGGAATACCTAGGTCACAATCACGAGAAGTAAATATCACCTGATATAAAGCACTGTAATGTATCTTTGAAGCTGTGATTCCCGGAAGTATAATAATAACCCAAGATTCCTTTCATTCCAATTAACATCCATTCAAGCTATTAACGAGTCAAAACGATACGATAGTAACGTTTCGGTGGAACTTAAGTCATATAATTTGTCTTTTTATGAAATTTATATAAACGTATTGTTAGAGTTACAGCAAACAGTCAGTATTTGTTCTCCAATGTCATCAAGGCTCGAAGTTTCTAAAAAATTTTAGGAATATTTTTAACATAACAAATGATTAAGTGACAATTTTGCAGCCGGTTCTCGCACTATATGATTTATATTTTATTTTAAAACTGAATCATACGTTTACTAGAGAAACCATCTTTCTACTAAAGTTATCTTCGATTTTACAAATGATGATTAGCGGAATTAGTGTTTTTACCTAATTATTAACTCTAATGGCATTATTAGTCATTTTTTTTTGTTTATATGTTATTATGTAGTTTACATCTGTTGACAATCGTAATGGTAGCATCTGACGTCTTTATTTGTTAGATGAATATAAATTTCCCGACTAATTAGTCAATAAAATAGATTACTTTGTAAATAACTTAAAAACCAATCTGTGTTTCTGTTGAACGTCATCATCAGATGACAACGATGTATAAATATTGAAGAGACCATAGCCTGATCAAATAAAATAAAATCAAAATGTAATTCGGTACAGGTTGAAACAAAGTTTAGGCGAAAAAAAAAGATATTTTCAAGAAAGTTATATAAGCGTATCATTGTTTGTTTAAATAATAAAAAATGGGTAATTTTTGCACAAAATTTACTTTTTTAACTGCTACGGTAATTCATGTTTTTATGAAGTTTTGTTTTCACCCTAACTTTGGTATAGGTAAAATGTGTTCCAGCCTTTAACTAATTACATTTTCATTTTATTTTATTTGATCAAGCAAATATGTGATGCATTAATAACTCATCACTAAATAGATAAACTTTGTAAAATTTATACAGTTTTGTTATAATAGACAGTCACATCAACTGTGTCTTACCCTTGTAGATATGTGTATAAATCTAGTACTTTTACTTATTATTTTATTTCATTACTTTGTTATTAATTATAATCATCAGGAAATTAGGAATTTCCTTTGAAAATCCAACATTTGAACTAAACCACACATAATATCCTTTACACTATTTCTTATACCTCTTATTATAAAAATGGTTTCTCCATACATGATGGGAAAATACGAGTAAACTTTGTATTGCATAATGACCTTGGACGAACTGAATAATTTAATTTTTAACTTATTAATTTACAGAAATATGGAACGTAGAATTAGGTAAATTAACATGACAATAAGAGAAAGCAAAAGTAGTAACAATTTACATAATTATTGTATTATAACACATCTAACCTTATTTTTGCTACACACCAGATTTCAGCCTAATCATCATTATTATTTTTTTTTAATTAAATATAGGCCTTAGATATCGTTGTTATTCATTTTTATAGATTCTAAAAGAAAGATTTATGACAGTCGAAGCAGCCGAACTACCTCGTCAAAAACAAGATCCTACAGAAGAGATTTCGATTTCAATCCTTTCTCACAGAGATATTTTGGTATATTTTAAGTTTTTTGTGTGGCTAATGACTTTTTGTTTGAATTCCTTTTTGTTATGAGCTCTAACAACTGCATAATGGGGCAAGGATATGCGTTCATTATTATTGAATTATAAAATATAGAAACTTATTAAAATAACAATAAATTATTGGGATATTTGTACGCATTCGTATGATAAATTCTATTCAGTGTTACAGAAAAGGCTGTAGTTGGCTGTATACCATGTACCACAAAAATTATTATTTTAAAAGTTTCCTTTATAAAAGGTATAAAAAAACCTATCAGGCTACATCACAGAAAGTTTTGGGAATAATTATTCCATCATCAGTGCTATCCTAAAATAAATATAACCACTTTAATTAAAGCAAACGTGAAAGTGATAATTTTGAACAAGGTTATAACAAAAGTGTGGGTAATGCTTACTGAATGTACAGTTGGTTCCTAAAAAAACTGATACGACTCTTAAAAGCGTATTTTGTGGAAAATTGAGCAGTGTATTTTGAAGGATAAGTAACAGAAGCAACCATCAATATAAGGTTTTTTATTTCCGTATTGTCAAATTTAAACATTTCAGCTTTTTCATTTTGTCACTAGTATTTTTTAAGCATAATTTAATATCTGTTACGAGAGTTTGATGATCTGAATGAATTTCAGTTTCCGGAAATGACTCTTCTAACAATTTACGAAATTTACTTGATTTCTTGAGGACGATTATATTTTGAATTTGATATGTGTCCGAGTTTTTCTACCACCTTCAGTAATAATTTAGTTTTACATCAATAACTATATCAGATATATTATACTTATTTTAGATCATTTGAAAAAAACCTACGAAAAATTTTTGAGTTTTTTATTTTTTTAAATATTCCATGCTCTTGTTCCATTATGTAATTGGGGAGAATTTGTCTATGTTTTTATTATGTTATTCATTATTGTTTGGAAGTATACTAACTTGAACAAATTGCATAAAACCTATCGAAAATTGGACACAATGAAATTTAGATTATATTAAATAAATGGAAGAACATGAATCTACCAAAAATTACACACACGTGAACAGATCCTGGTCTTGTCTTAAACGCCGTCCACACTCTCGATCGTAGTTCTTCGGACGAAGTGTCGAAGTGAAGTTACTCGAGGTGAGGTGACTCTTCATACTCGTTAAATTGTCGAAAAAACTCAGTCGGTGCGGTAGACAGGCTTTAATAATAGTTGACGTTCAAGTTGCAGCTGCCACTGCTTTGTGTGCTCTTAGTTATTTTAACTTCTATGTACATATACATTTATCTTTGTGGACCGCATGTTTAGCGTCCCAAACTACGGACTCTCCTTGAAATAATTCTAAAAACAGAACAATTTTCTCCTGTAACCACATACTCATCCTGAAAATTTCAAAAACGACGTGCACTAGCAATGATATTGAGTACAGTGAAGTCGAGTAATGTAGTGTGACACTTTGTATTCGAACTTCGGACCCTTTGGCTCGGACGGGAAAAACCGACACAGAACAGAAGTAGAACGAGGCGAAGCGGAGTCGCATGAAGTACCTGTTTACACTCTCGTACTCGCTGAACTTTGATCAACTTCGCGAGTAGTATAGTGGCCGCTTTACTGAGTCTAGATGTGACTCACCTATTCGCTTTATGGCTATTTTACGATTCTTTTGCTTATGAATACGCTGTCGGAAAGATGATCACACAGAATTCATGTATTTTGTGCGCTTTTACTCGGCTGTGGATGTATTATAGCTGATTTAGATTCTAGAGAAATTTTGATGATAAATTCTTACGTGAGTAAAAGATGAAAAGTATATGTACATAAAAAAACTTTTTAAATTTTCACTGTTTTTATTTCTACTAGATTGTTCAAGTTTTATCGTTTGATAAAAAACACGATTTTATGATTCGTAAAACATTTTATTATTCGATATAATCTTGAACTTCAATATACGTGTTAAAACAATCTTCCGATTTAGGGATTCCATTTCTGAAAGTGAAATTCTGGAAGACTGTCAAAATAAGCCAAACGCGATGACTATTAACTCTTTATTCAATTAAAATCATTTCCTACGCATACATTTTTCGAGATCTCGGAACGCTGGAAATCAAATGACTAATAGGGTGGGTGTTGCAATAAAGATCATTATCCTTGGCTCTATAACTCATTGTGACATCATATATAATATTTGCCATAATGTAAAGTCAATAAAATTTTGACTTTTTTAATTTATGAAGATTAGGCAAGACCTCGCCAAGCAACACGAATATTGCCAATTCCGGATACATTATTACCTCATATACAGGATGTTTTAATAATAATTGAACATATTTTAACTGTAGATTCCTGAGCTCATGGGTTTAGCCTAAGGTTTAGCCCAAATCACTTAAATAAAATGTGGCTCCTAAGTTACAGGGTGTTTTATTTAAAAATTTAAAAACTATTTGTACCCAGTACTTTAAAACTATTTGACCCATCCTTGTCATACTTGGAGAAAAATGAAGGTACTGTACACCCTACTAAATTATGTTAAATAAACTTTTTTGGCTACTACCAGAGGCGGGAAAGTGAATGACCCCTTCCAAATTCTACGCCACTGGCGGCATTATTATTTTAGCACAATTTTTCGATTCTCCAATATTTTCTATGTAAATATTATGCTCTTCGATCTTCAACTGAGACTAAGGTTTACTAAGTGCTACGTGTGGTCAGTGCTGCTATATGGCGTAGAGGGCTGGACACTCAAAACGAGGGATATAAACAGATTAGAAGCTTTCGAAATGTGGCTCTATCGCCGTATCCTAAAAATACCATAGACCGCGAAAATCACAAATGTAGATGTCCTTAGAAGAATAAACCAAGAACGCCAACTTTTCGAAACCATCAAGAAAAGGAAAACGGCGTATCTAGGTCACATCATGCGAAATGAAAAATACCAGTTCCTCCAACTTATAATCGAGGGTAAAATTGAAGGCAAGAGAGGAATGGGACGCAAGAAAATGTCCTGGCTCCGAAACATAAGGCAATGGACAGGGATTAACGACATACAATCTCTGATACATATTGCAAGAAATAGAGAATTAATGGAAAATGTGATCGCTAACATCCATTAGTGGATTTGCATCTGAAGAAGAAGAATATGCTCTTCATTTGTAACAATAAGGTCATTATTTTTCGAGATATTTGAAGTTAAAAATGAAGCGGCACAATTATTTTGATTAATGTATTAATTATGTCGGTATTTTTGGGTCATAGGATTGCATTTATTACACAAATAAAATTATAATTTGTATTAAAAAAACATTGTGGATAATAACTAAAAAAATCAAAATCGTAATTTTATTTAAAAATATTTTATTACTGACTAGGCTACATTTACACGTAGAGTATTTAACTGCTAGCTTTTGGGTCCTTGTGAATTACCACCAAATTTGAATGGTAACTCGTATTTACAATTTCTACAAACAACACTTTTCGACTATCTAGAAGTTTTGCCACTTAATCAAATAAGAAATATGTGGTTCATGCAGGATAGAGCTCCGCCTCATTGTCCTTTAATGGTAATAGTACGGAACTATCTAGATCAGCAATTTCCTCATCGTTGGATTGGCAGAGGTCGTGAATTTCCGTGGCCGCCTAGAACACCCGATGTAATCCGTTAGATTATTATTTCTGTGGGCATATGAAATCATTGGTATACTCACAAGAATTAAATAACCGTCAATCACTATGGCAGCAAATTTTATTACCAATCAGCCAAACATTTTTTAAAGTTAGAAGATCGTTTAACGAAAGAATTATTAAGTTTTTTGAGGTAAATAGGCTTCATATTGCACATTTGTTATAAAAGGTTTAGTTAAAATGTGTTTTTTGATATTTTTGTCAAAAACACCGACATAATTAATACATTAAACAAAATAAATAAAATTATACAAAAAGTTCTCGAAAAATAATGACGTTATCGTTCCAAATAAAGAGTATATTATTTACATAGACAGTATTGGAGAATCGAAAAATTTCGCCAGTGGAGTAGAATGTGGGAAGAGTAAACTTTTCACTTTGTATTACAAGGATTATGTCAAATAGTTTTTAGGTACTGGGTACAAGTAGCTTTTTTAAATTTTTAAATAAAACACCCTATAATTCAGTAAGGAGCCACATTTTAGTAAAGTTATTTGGGTTAAATCTTAATATTTTGAGCTCAGGAATCTACAGTTAAAATATTTCCAATGAATAAAACACCCTGTATATTTTGTTTGATTTTGCTCTAATTTTTAAACTATTAATTCCATTGAATCAGTTAATAACAAACGTCTATAAAAAGACATATATTGTTTGGAGTGTTTGTTTAAATTCGTTGTTAACCATTACCTAATATGTGTTGTATGATTTTCAATGTTAAAGTAACTTTAAACATTTTTGCGTGAACTACAGTGCACACACTACATTGGACATCAAGAAGAAAACACAAAACCAACATCCCATCTAATGGTATGACAAAAATGTCACCTACCTGCAATTGATTTAAAATCAAATGTAGAACGCAAACCTAAATTTAATCACTAATCAAAAGTTCCCTCTGACATATCATTTTTTCAACGGTGTGTCACTCAGTCCGCAAACCATATATGTTTAAGGTTTTTAGATATGAACTATCGGAAACATATTTACAGATAATTTTATTAAAAATTATAAAAACTGCATTTAGATTACTTTGTCACTAAAAACAGAAGAACCATTGAAACAGATTCGTTTATTTAAATAGATCTGTTTGATAAATGACTTTCACGGCCTTAAAAAATGAAGAAAACATAAAAAAACTCGTTTATTTATATTTAGATCGAAATAATGACCTGTTTGACAGATACCAAACTCTTTGGTGCTATTTGACGGCTGTCCAACTGTGAAGGCTGTCCAAGTTTGACATTTAACTGTCCTAGAATGTGGCTAACTTCACAGAATACGAAATAATAAAAGTTGAAGCTTCAGCTGCTCTTTAATTAAGAATGGATGAAATTCGTACCAAATAATCGGTCTTACTATAAATTGTATTTTAAGAATGTACAGATTACAGTAGATATTACAAAATATAATCAAATTTAGCAGTTATAGAAAGTATGTGGAATTCCCTGTGGGGTTAATTTGAAATTTTAGTTTTTTTAAAGGAGTAAATATATACGTAATTAATATATGATAATTACACCGGAAGCGGGTAAAAGTTTGTAGTTAAACTATTATGTGAATAGCCTTCGTGTACGGCGAGAAAATTTGACACGACTAGCTTTGGAAAGTTGGCAAGACAAGCGGGAACTTATCTTACTTTTGGCAACGATAGAAAAGAGGTTATGTTTACTGGTTATGGAGAAGGAAAACCTAGAAAGATGCCAGATGTAACCGAAGAAAAAATGTGTTTGATTTTGCATATTTTGTATTTTATATACGATAAAACAAAACCTAATATCGACCAAAGGCGCAAGAGACCCCCCAATGATTTGTTAAATTTATAGCTGTGTACCGTGTAACGAGCGATAACATGTTACTTATACTCCCATTCCCGTCGTCTTTGCTAATGTGGGAATTGCAGAAGAAACGTCCGAAAGAAACAGTTCCGGACCTGTAGTAACGACCTCAGTTTAGAACTAAGACAAAGAATGATCCAGTATTGCGTCTGTCTGGCTAATACTGTTGTATGGAGTAGAAACATGGACGCTAAAAATACCAACCATGAACCGAATTGAATATTAGAAATTTAGATACATAGACGAATGTCCTTGAACTGCAGACGTAATACCAAAGTTTTCAAAAAAAAAGAGTCAACTAGAACAGGGTGTTACTAAGGATTGTTAAATGTAGTAAAATATCTATTTGGGACATATATTAAGATGAGATAGATATAAAATACTGTATCTGATTCTCAGGAAAAAAAAAAGAAAATTTGACAAAAAAATTGGACCAAAATACGAAATGCAAGATAACTTTTTTATAAGGCAGAAGACCGTGAAGCCTTTGCCAATGTGATCGCTATCGTCGGATAATTCTGATAGGACCCAAAAAAACGAAAGTGACATATCTCCATGGGTTATAAATCAAAATATTACAAAATTGTACTTTGGCGATTATATCGTATTCATCGTACTATAGTGTGTATTGTAATTTGTGTCCAGAAGATTGTTTAATACAGCATGACCATGCCGGATGCCGTTTTTTTTTCAGATATATTTTACTGTATGCTAGCAGGATGCAACCTGCGAAAATCTTTCTATGCAAAAACAATTTTGCGAACTAAACTCTAATTTCACTATTTGGGAGAGTGAGTCATCGTTTGAAGTCGTAGAAGTGGGGAAAGTCGTATGAGAATCCAGTGGCGTACACTCACTTTTATTTTAACGTTAATTATATTATATTGTTTAAATATTATTGTTCAAAATAGGCCACAATATATTTATCTGCAGGTTTTTACTGAAGTTTCCATCTCTATATCCAAAGACCGTTTTCAAAGATATAAATTATAGTTATATTTATTTTATTTGTTTATTATTTTATATTTATATATTCTTATATTATTTTCTTTTTTTTCTTAACTTTAAAAACGGTCTCTGTACTAGAGATCGAAACGTCAGTAAAATAAACATGTAAATAGATGTATTGTGGCTTATTTCCAACATTCTCACTAAAAATACGGAATGCCACAAGCAAAAATCCACAGAAAAATAAATATTGCTATCATTTGTATATTTGAAAACGATCTCTTTATATAGAGATCGAAACGTCAGTAAATTAAACATTTCAATTAAATATATTGTTACTTATTCCCAACATTATTTCTAAATATACAGAACGGCAAGCAAAAAGCCATAGAAAAATAAATATTACTATCACTTGTATATTTGAAAACGATGTCTTTATATAGAGATCGAAAAATCAGTAAATTAAACCTATAAATAAATATTTTGTGGCTTATTCCATACAGTCTCCTAAAAATACAGAATGACACAAACAAAAAGCTATAAAAAACAAGTAATTTTGCAGAAAGCTTACTGATGCCACCAGGCTGTCGCGGAAGTTACGCTAAAACGTCTTTTGACGTGACCCGTCCTTAAAGAGTTACACAATGAAATTTTTTTAAAACAAATTTTAAGACAGTTTCCACACCACCCGAGAGGTATGTCTTGTGGCGCGTCACTTTTTTTTAAATGGGTGTTCGCCAAGAGCCATATTATCCCATTAAATAAAATAAACAAAACACTTAAACAGTATAAAACAAAACAAAATAAAATCCTATAAAATAAAATAAAATTCTATAAAAACAAAATAAAAATAATTTTGGATGTAACAAAACATTGTACTATTCTATTTAAACACAAACACTATACACACTTACTATGTTCTTCTCGTTTTTTTTTGTTTTTGGTTTTTTTATGCTGATGCTTACTAAACTATTAGAAAATATTATTCGCTGTCTAAATCTGAAGATGCAGTGCTGCTATCGCTGTCATTATTCACCTGGTGTAATTATAATTGGCTCTAGTAAAACTTTGACATGAGTGTCAAGTTCCCACATACGATATTCTTCTTTAATTATGTGGCCTATACATTTAGCCCATTTCTCTGGAGTTACATGGAGGACTGCTTGAATCAAAAGTTCCTTAACTTCGTTTAATTTGAGCGTTTTGTTATTGCGTGCTACTTTTCCTTTCACTTGCGCCCAGATAAGTTCAATGGGATTAAGTTCGCAATGATAAGGTGGTAGACGTAGAACTTTGACACCATAATCTTTTGCAGTTTCATCCACAACATATTTAAGATATTCACTTTTCCTTAACCGTACAATGTCAAGTAGTTGAATTTTGAGCATTGATTCTTCGTATGCAATCCCCTTTTCTGTAAGCCATTCTTGAATTCTCCCTTTCCGCCATGCCGTCGTTGGTAATTGTTCTAGTCTGCGGCTATGATATGGCGCATTGTCTATAACAACCACAGACCCAGATTCCAATTTTGGTAAGATTCTCTTAAACCAGCGCTCAAATACTTCGGAAGTCATTTGTTTATGATAATCACCTGTTTTTTTTTTACTTAAATTGAAGCAAACCATCATCAAAGAACCCTGTATCACTTCCTATATGGGTGATAATTAAACGCCGTCCCTTTCCTGATGGAGCTTTTAATCCTGTAGACCAGCCTTCTATAAATGCTTCGCGTTTACTTTTGACATTTAAATGTTACCAAACTTTTCCAACTGTATGACCTTCGTTAATCCAGGTTTCATTAAAATAATATATTATGCATTCAGTGCTGCGAATTTTTCGTATTTCTTCTAAATATTTTCTTCTCCACAGAATAATTTCATTTTTTTGTAATAGCATACTTTTTCTGTTGCGTTTTACATATCGAAAGTTCATTTCCGCATGGTTCTGATTAAGACCCTATGGGATATCTTGGGTAAAGAGTCATCGTTTTTGAGCTCTTGAGAAATTTTTTTCAGTGTTGGAATTTCACTTCGAAAATAAAATGAATGAATTTTTCGACGTATAATATTCCTTGTCTCGTCATCGAAAACAATGCTTTTCCTACCTCTAGTTTTACCTTTTTCTTGCTTTTTATTTTCCGATGTATTTTTAAGTACACGATAAATACAGCTAACGGATACTTTTGTTAAACTGCTACAAATGTCGATCGCTTGGCTAACATTTAATGCCATTTTTCTGCCGACAATTCCTTCATAAACGTTTCGTATCATTACCTTCCCTCGGACGTTAACATTTTCCGTCTCTTTTGCGGCTTTTCATTTTTGGAATCAACATTTTGCTGTCTTCTCTTGGAACAATTCGGTTTTTCGTCCATTGTATTTCAATAATCTGTGTATATACTATATATACAATAATTTCAACAATTCTGTATAAGAATATAACTAAAAATTTACTATAAAACGACAAACTATAACACTCTTATTATTATCAATAACACGTTTTATCAATACTACAATACATTATTGTTAAAACAGTATTGACAACAATAAGTTTACCAACTTATCACATAAAATATACTCACAAAATACATTACTCATAGAAACGCCCATGTAAAAGAACCATTCCTCCGGCGAAAAAATAATAAAAACTAGTTTTTTATGGCATGTCTGCGTCCGAATTGTAAAACGGAATTTCCTCGCTAATTCCAACATTGCCAAACGATTGAAAAATAATGTTTTAAAATATCGATTTTTATTTTATTATTTTAAATATGTAACGAAACGAAACATATAAATAAAATTTATTTAATTACAATTTTGTACTTAATTTTTACTATTGAAAAAATCATGTTTTTTTGTATTTTTATGACGGTAATAATCGCTGCGTGGAAGAATACAGGTTTTGTATGACCATAATTACTACTTGTGAACAAGATTTGGCTACACTGTACGACAACTCCTGGTCAGTTTTTCTATAGACAAGCACAAATAAATATACTACTTTATATATTCTGTAATTTCTTATGAGGAAACGCAAATTGCAATCGAGAAAACAGGCAGATTTCGAATGCCGCTGTGTACATTTAAATTTGAGGATATTCCGCGTTTAAACTATGATATCACTCTTCTGAATTGAGGGTTTCTACTATAGTAGAATAAAAGTTTACACAAACAAATTAATTTCCACATACTTTCTAGGAACCTATACAATCTACAATAATACGTTTTACCGTCGAACATCTTATACACGAAAAAAGTGCTTTCGGAAGTTCTTTCAAATGATAATGAATAACAATGAAACTATTTACATCTAATCAATTATTCTACGCTTGAATACTGCTTGGAGATTACTTGTACTGATTAAATTTCCGGTTAGGGTATTACTAATATATCTTCCACTAATACTACGCTATGAAGATGTCCGGACTACTGCTAAGGAGTCGTCTAAGGAATGTCGCTGAATTTTCTGCTTCGGAGAATTGGATCTGCGTAGCTTGTAGATAGTTTCCTTAAAATTAACATTGCCATAATTAATGTTATTTAAATAGCAATAATTTTAGAGTACAAAAATGTTTTCTATTTTTTACATAAACATAACACGACATATTTGGGAGTTCTAATAAAATAATAAATGTATAGTCCAATAAACAAAAAATAAAATGTACAGTAATTCATTTCAGAACGAATCCAGGGAAAAATTCAAGTTTTGGTATGAAAATATGGATTTATGTCAAAATTATCTGGTTAAAATAACGGCGTCATTATTTAAACATTAGTTTTTATAACAAAAATCACTATTATGTTTTTTTTTCAATATTTCTTTCCTAATTAGAAGTTTTCATTTTTGTTTTTTGAAAGGTTATGAAAAACGATTCATTTGAGACCTTCTAAATTAAATTTGGTTGATAATTTATTTAAAAAATTGTGAAAAACTGCAAAAACTTGTAGGAGCAATAAACATAAAAAATAGGCATAAATAATAACAAAAGTTACATGAAAATGTTAAATTTTAACACCCTTAAGGTACACATAAATTTGTGTTGAAAAATATTTATTTATTTAAAAGTTATTCCAATTGTTTATTAGAAAGTTGTTTATTCATCATCATTCTGGCTTTACAACTCTGCGTGGGTCATAGTCTCCTCAAGAATTTCTCTCCAGTCGTCCCTGTCCATCGACTTTCTCCGCCAAGCACGTATTCCCATATTTATCATGTCTTCATCGATGTTATCAAGGAACCTTGTTCTGGGTCTTCCTCGTCTTCTTTGACCAATGGGTCCATCAAGGAGCGTTTTTCTAGCTGTGTCATTTTGTTTCATCTGCATTACACGCCCTATCCACCTCAGACGTCCTATCTTCATATGTTTTACGATATCAGGTTCCTGATATATTCTATAAAGTTCGAAGTTGTATCGTCTTCTCCACAGTCCATTGTCATTTACTGCTCCATAGATTCGGTTAGTACTTTTCTTTCGAAACATCTTATCATGTTTTCATTATTTTTTGTTAGAGTCCAAGTCTCTGAACCATATGTTAGGACTAGGCGTATGATTGTTTTGTAGATATAATTTCTCGATATAATTGTGGATTTAAGGAGGAGATTGAGATCAAAATAGCATCTGTTGGCCGTGCAAATTCTGCGGTTTATCTCTGAGGTAGTATTATTTTCAGTATTAAGGAGCGCTCCCAGGTATTCAAATTCGTTCACTGCTTCGATGACGTCGTTTTCTATAACAAGTGAGCCTAAGATTTGTGGTTGCGTGCTTATTTTCATATACTTCGTTTTTTTGGTGTTTGTTATTAACCAATTTTTGTAGCTGATTCTTTTTATGCTACTTATGCCTCTCGTACAGCGTTTTCCGTAACAATATTGATATCATCAGCATAGGCCAGGATTTGCACTGTTTTATTATATATTGAACCAGTTGTTGTGATTTGTGACATACGTATTACTTTTTCCAGAGCCAGATTTAACAGTATACAGGAGAGAGGATATCCCTGGCGCAGCCCGTTATTTGTTTTAAAAGGTTCAGACAGTTTCCCCTGAATTCGTACTCTACATTCAACTTTTTAAAAGTTAGTTTTGTTAAATTTACCAACTGATTTGATATTCCTAGCTCTTCCATTGCTTTGAACATTTCTCTTCTATTCACAGAGTCCTAGGCTGCTTTGTAGTCTATAAATAATATGGGATGAGTATCAATGCCACATTCCAGTGTTTTTTTCCAAAATTTGTTTCAGAGTTGCAATCTGATGCATTGTCGATTTACCACCTCTGAAACCAGCCCGGTATTTTCCTACTATCCGTTCTGCATATGGTGCCATACGGTGACATAGTACTGCGGAAAATATTTTATACGCTGCATTTAAAAGTGTAATTCCTCTGTGGTTAGAGCATTCAAAAATATCCACTTTTTTGTGTATGGTGCAAAGTATTCCAATATTCCAATTATTGGGGAGGGATTTCTGTGTCCATATTTCTTTTATACGCTGCTGTAATGCCATTATGGTATCATGCCAGGTTATTTTTCGGTGTATTAGCTTTATGCAAAATTCTCGCTGATTCTGTCCTTATTTCTTCAGCTTTTTCGATTGGTAAGTTGCTAATCGCAGAATCGATATTAGCGATGATATCTTCTTTGGGTATAATTTTAGGTGCAATCGCAAAATTTCCCCCTTTGGCTAGCAATGATATTTCGGCTGGAGTTAAAATCTTATCTGAAAGGATAGGAAAAGAACACTGTCCTTACTGTGTTTTGTTTTGATTCTACCTCCTTATGTTTGGTTATCCGTTCGTATTTGTTTTTCTGGCGTTCAGTGTTCCCTTCTAGTTCATTTTCCATTTTTCTGTAACAAATGGATTCAATCTTATTCCAATCTGCATATTTCAACCTGCTGCTCAAAACGTAAAACAAATCTAGAAGCTCCTTGTCAACCTTCGCCAAATTTCGTCTAGTGTCGTGTATTCGTTCTCGTAATAGTGCTTTTTCCATGCGTGCATATATTCTATTGGCTTGACTTGTTCTGATGGATCGATTTGTTCGTAAGAAATTTGGTAGTACCCCGTTGTCTCGACATCGTGATAGAAAAGCTAACGACGCAAGAAGCTTTCTTCTTCCGTAGAAAATCTAGTCTTCTGTAGTATCTAGTTACCTCCTCCCCGTAGAGGCGACTGATAAAATGCGTTAGGCTTTCACGGCCATCGTCTAACTTGTTGAACTGTTTGTTCGGGCTGTTAGGCCGTTGTCTTCTGAGATTAGTTCTCGACGTTTCGCCAACACTAGGGGTTGGCATCTTCTGGAGATGTTACTGCTTCGCTTGTAAGCTGAAACTGACGCCACGTTGTCTTAAAAAACCAATTTTTTTCGTTTTTACCTGTTTCCAAGAAAGTCAGTTCTCATAGTCGTACCTCGTTCTAAAATTCCTCAATTAAGCCTTGATTTAAGTAATCCGATATTTCTCTGCAGACTATATCGACTTTTTTCTTTTCTTTGTTAAATCGTCCCTTGCGGTCGATTACTTTTCCGCTAATCCCACAGATCTCAATTTGTATAATTTCACGCATCCTTTGGAGCCATTTATATCTTTTTTCCAGACTGTCCTATATATGTCGGCTGTTACTTAGATATATTTTGTTTTAATTATTTTTTTTTTGTTGCAGTTCAGTTATTTTTAATTTTTGATTTAATTATTTCTGAAACTCAGTAAAAAATATTCTTACATATTTTAATTATTGTAGTCAAGCCTAGAAAATTATCATTAACTAAAAATAGTTTACATAAAAAACACTTTTTTTGGTAACATTTTGTTTTTAAAATTATTGCGATTTTTAATTTCATTTTACAGTAATAACTTTTTTTTTTTATTTTATTTTAATTAACTTGTTTTTTTTTAAGTTCCGCAACAAGTTCGTACAAATAATTCAGTTTTTAATTTCATAAGACAGTGAACGTGTTTAGTTTTGGGTCGTCTGGTGTGTGGTATTACTATAACACGTTTACAGATATTCACATCACACACTTTAATGATAATGATAATAATAAAGACCCCATATTGTTTTGTGTGCGTCAAAATAAAAAAAATGGTGCATAAAAAACAACTGATTTTAAATATTTACTGAATCCAAAAATACCATTTTTAAGCTTTTAAAATTTGAGATTGAAAAAGTTGAATATATATTTGATAAATGTTTCTTCACATTGATGCAATGATATTAAATTTCAAAATGGAGCTTAACACATTTATTCTTCTATAACTGTTGGGGTCCATACCCAATACCATATTTTCGGAGTTCGTTGGCTATTTTATTTGCCCCGGGATCCTTTTTTTTTAGTTTCTTTAGAGCCTCTCATACTTCGATTTTTATTATTTGTGTAAATTCGTTTGATGTTATTTCCGGTGTGTGAAGAAAACTATTGATTCCATTGTTTGGTTTAGTTGTTTAAGGTATGCTATTCACTCATCTTTGGTAATATGGTTCACGTTTATCAGATCTTTCATTTCCGTTCTTTGCCCATCTATAAATCTCGAAATCTTGTTCTGCAATCTGTAATATACATGCTCCATTTCTTTGGAGAACTTGTCCCACTGTTCTGTTTTCCTCTTCCTTACTAGTGCCTGTGTCTCATTACGAACTCTCTTGTACTTTTCATAGGCTTCTTGTGTTCTTTGCAATGCATATTACAAGTAAGTCTCCTTTTTTTCTTAACGTTTTAATTTTATTTCTGCGCAAGACCTTCTTTTGCTGCAGATTCTATACTGTTTTCAACTTATTTGCCTCCTGCGTGACTCTTTATTGCTTTACTCTGGACTGATATAAATTTTTTATTGGGGGTTTGTTTTGATATGATTACACTTTTTTTCTATACTGTCGATATTGTTTGCCCATTTTTCTTATATTCCTGTAGCAACGCCTTTTTTGTTGTTCTTAGGGACTGCTATTCACCAGGAGATATTCCCTTAACCATTGCTTTCCTTTGCCATTCTTTTCTTATATTGGGAATTTTTTCTATATTTGTTTTCTTTCAACATGTTGCTGGCTTTACCAATAGTCTCTCCTCTTTTATCCTGGCTTGGGACAGGCAATGGTGTCAAAAATTGCTTCTGAGTCTCGATCCATCCATTCTTCACTCCCCTTTCACCATAATACAATTTTTAATCTCCGAAGTTACTTTAGTACATAAAAAATGTGCTTAACGCGGTATTTAATATTTACGTTTTTTAAGCCTGTTCGAGTAGTGTGGTGTCGTACAAACAAAGTGTGGCTGCAGTATTAAGAGACGTGTAGGCACCATGCAAATGTGAGAAAGTCGTGTGAAGATCGTTTTTGAGTCGGTAAGCGACGCGTCCTGTGAGTACTGTGTAAGATGCAAAAATGTTAAGCGTCTTAAGAGTATCGTTGGACAATCATATTAGGATCGTTTTTGAGTCGTGGGAGTGGTGTTAGTGTCGCTGAAATGTCGTGTGTGTCGCTGAAATGCCTTGTGAGTAGTTTAAGAGCCGCTGGATGGTCATGTTTGCGTCGTTTAGAGTTCTAAGTCTGTCGTGTGAATATAGGGTAAAAAATTATGTGTATTGTGAGACCCATAATAATATTACTGTTGTGTGAGAGTATTGTAAGGGTAGTGTTTGACTCATTTTTGTGTCGTGTGAATACCGTGTAATTGTGGTCTAATGTGGGAGTAGGGTAATAATGAGTCGTGTGAAGGTCGTCCGAGAGTTTTATGAGATTGATATTTGTTCCCAGTAAAACTAAGGTGGGTCTGCCGTTTTGTATTGGAATCGAGTGAATGTCGTGTGGGAGCTGTGTAATGATCTTGTTAATGTCGTGTGATAACTGAGGTGTTTGCATGGTGTAAGAGTCGTGTAAATTTAGTGTGAGAATCGGTTTTGTGTCATGTGTGCGTAGCTATACATGTTCGACACTTTTCTGAGAGCCATTCATGAGGTTTTTTTTGGTGTCGAGTGTGTGTCGGGCGATACTCGTGTTGGAATCGAAGGAATGTCGTATGAGAGATGTGTTAGTGTTTTTGTTATTTATTATGAATAATTCCATTGTTTAGACTTAAAATATTCTAGAATCTTTATAAATGACTATTTATTTAAATAAAAATCGCTAATGGACCCTTTTTACCCCAGTATAAGTTGCCAGCCAATAATTGATCTTCTTGTGAATTTATTTGTGTAAATAGTAAATATGTCGTCGAGTTTGTGTATTTTCTACTCTTGTAATCATCAGAAACTCTCTTAGTTCTCCTTATTGGTAACCCTTTTTAGTTTGTCCACGATATTTTTAGAATTTCATCCACTTTCCAAAATATCGAATAATACCCGTTATCTTTGCTATATGCTCCCATAATCACTGTTTATACTCCATATGCAATATTTCGTTGCCGGTTGTGCAATATTTCAGCTGTGACATATCTACCTAAACGGTTTTACGTTAAAAACTGTATTTTTTGATACAGCTTTCTAACTTAAGTTTGGTCCATATCTCCATTTCCAATGATCTTTTGAAGCATATGTTCTGAATGTTTAAATTTTGTCTTTTTTATTTTATTTTTGGCTATCTATTTGCTTAGTTTTTAAAATGTGATAAGTTTTTAACCTATGTGACAATATCATTTAAATTTTACTGATATTTCAGATTTATTTCCCCAAATAGTTGTTTTTGTAACAAAAAATTAATATTATTATTAGTATTAAAATGATTTAATAAATAAACTGCTAATATATTTGGTTATATAATAATTATTGATAATTCCTTATAACTTAATATAAATTTTCAGAGAAAAAGAGACGTGTTTATGATGAATATGGCAAAGACGGTTTACTGAATGGCAACAGTCGCAGCAGAAGTAGACATGAAGACGATTTTGACTTTGGCGGATTTGGATTCTTTACCTTCAGAGACCCAGAGGATGTTTTCAGAGAATTTTTCGGTGCCACAGTTTTCGATCTTCTAGGTAAGTATTTATAACAATAGGTTAATCCAAGTTTTTTTGAAAAAGAAATTAGACACAACTATTGCGCTGTGTTATAATCGTAGAGAAACAGAGCAATATTTAGTAAACTTTACTATTTATTTGGTAAGAACTTTTGTACTTCTATTACAGTTTAAAAAATCTAACGATCCTATAGCAAGCTCCGCTTCTTCTGTGTGACAGATACTTCATGCTCATCGAAATAAATAACCCCAAATGTTTTGAGCTGTACATACGACTACATAAACACATTTGGTCAAACACCTTACTGGAAATAAATTCATTAATCTTGGTGCCTAAAGTAAAAGAAATGTTTGATCAGCAATTCTATCTTTTTAGCTTCGTACGGGTACATCCAGCTTTCAACATTTAATAATTTTGTACTTCAACTCTATCCATTCCATACTCACTCCATTGTTCTTTGTGTGACTTCCTATGTAAGTATTTAGTATTGTTTCCATGCCATTTAGAGGAAAGGAGGTTCGGCTAATAGGTTTATATGTCTTTGGTTTCTCTAGAGGGCGGTCGCCACTCTTAGGAATAAAGCTGACCCTAACATGTCGCCATTCTGTAATATGTAACCTAAGATAAAAATTATCTTGAATATTTTTGCTAGGTGTGTCACCGTAGCACCACTAGCAATAGCTATAAGAAGTATTCACTTCTGTCGGCACTTTCCAAATTCCTCGCTCTTTTTTTAATTTTCTAATCGTTGTCTCTATGTTGATATTTCTGGGCACATTACTTCGTTATTATTTACATTCATTTTCAGCTCAGTATTTTTTTATTCCTTTTCCAATTCTGGGATCATTTGTTAATTATAATATATTAAAGTTAGATATGTATAGATTGAGGATCATAAAACACATTAAATAATTCATATTGATATTTTTAGATCCACACGCCAGAGATAGAAGACGTCACAACAGGCACTCCCACCCGCAAAATGCTTTGAGCAGCACATCCCTTTTCAGTCCCTTCGGTCTACAAATCGGCGGTAATTTCATGGACGATTTCTTTGCACCAGGGCCGCATACGGGAGGCTTTACTTCTTTTAGTTCAATAAATACCTCGTTCGGTGGTGCTCCTAGTAATGCAAACGTCAAGAGGACCTCCACTTCTACAAGGTTCGTCAATGGAAAGAAGATTACTACGAAAAAGTGAGTATAGATTTAATTACAACGTGTAAGGTCCCTTAAGTGAGAAGAACAGCAACAAATTGTTAACACTCTCAGAACAAGAAGTTAAATTGACAGACACTGAACCCTGTTGTACTTATTATATCTTTTTGAATTATTCCCATTATGGTAATAAAAATACCTAGAAAAAATAAATGTGTATTAAAATACTACTCAGGAACACACACTGTTTTGAAGCTTCGATATTCCTGGACAAGAGGGTAAAGGGGAGTAAAACGGGTATCGATAGACTGTGATACTTCCTCAATGAGCATAAGCGTGCTTGAATTTTTCTCGCGGGGATAATTATTCAGACGTTAATAATTGGAAGTAGTAATAATGTATAAAAACACGTTTTTATAGAAAAAATAAAATACAATTTTATTTGCTTTAAAATTAATACAATAAAATATAGTTAAGCTCAAGTTAATTTTTTAATAGGTATCAAATAATCCTACGATAAAAAAACAATTAAAAAATATACATTTGTCAAATTTAACTACATACATATATTTATTGATAATGTGTTAAAACATATTTTTTCAAATTGTGACAAATTTGTTTTAATACAATATCAATAGATTCCACGTAGTAAGGGTTTCTGCTACAAAATTATTTATTGATCATTCCAAAGCTCTTTACCGAACAGAAATATTAAAGTAAAAATGGTAAATAGACATAATAGAAGACGTTGGTATAGAAATAAATTTTTATTGATTGCGAAAAACAGTCTTAGTAAGAACGCTTCTTAAGCGCACGGTGTTAGCATCTAAAGTAGTCCTCGTTTCATGATGAATTCCAATTTTAAAATATTTCTCAAGAAACAATTTTAAAAGTTGCATAGAGTGACCATCGATTGCATCTTCATCATACATATGGTCACCAAAATGCTCATAGATTGATTTTGGGACATTTTGTACGGTTTTATTAATCAAAATATTCATAAGGTTTTTAACTAGTCTGTTGTAGATATTTATAGTTTTATTAAAAAATCTTCAATATTTTTCAGCTTCCTTACAAGTTTAAATAACCAAAAAGGATGCTTTTGAAAGGTTTTTTTATAGTGTTTTCTCTGTTGAAGTTTAGAGTAAGTTTAATCATTAATCAATATTATTTGGAAACCTACATAGAAAAATAAATGAGTTTTATTCATTTCACCAATTTATTGTTAATTCATGAGAAATATTAAATTAAAAAGCTACTAAACAGATCTTTTTAATCAGATGATGTCTACTTACAATTTAAAAATGTCTATACTAATTTCATGAACTAATATCTTGTTCAATACATTAATTAATATGAATAAACCCAATGGTACGCCTATGAAAGACATTTTAAAATGTAAACACACAGGCTTCCTCAGTTCCTCATCTTAAATAATGTAAACAAACAGTACTTACAAATTAAATGAGACATTGGGATGTAAATATTTCGTTTTTTTTGCAAATGCAAAACTGTAGCACCATTATTATAATTTGTTTATTTCACTATTTACAAATATCACTTAAAATACAGCCAAAATATCGAAAAACAAGTTTTCCTCATCTTGGGTAAAAAGTAAACAAACATGGACATGACATGGAACAGCATTTGAAGTTTGACGAAGAGCCATAAGACAGAGAAATGTAAACACCGTTGCCATTAATAAATAGGTTTCAGTGCTTCTACATATAAAATAATTGGTTGATATCAGTTATACGCTATTATTAAATGATATGCACACTATGTGCACATTTGATGTTTTAATTACAATTAAATATATTAATATAAGTAATAAATTATTATTTTGGTTTGATATCACCTGTAGAGTATAAAATAAATATAGTAATATTTTCAGCGATACGTGAATAAGATATTTTAATAAAAAAAACATTTGAAGGTGCTGAGAATGTGACCTAGTCAAATAATTTTGGCTTCACATTTTTATGTAAATAACTGAGTCCATCTGTGTTTATACGTCCATGATTAAAATACTACTCAGGAATCACAACATCGTATTTTAGTATACAGGGTTGGAAGTCCAAGAACTGAACATATCAAATACATTTGGCAACGCTGCAAATATTGAATACTCTCTAATACTTACCATAATTATATACATTGTTATTAATATATCGTTCAATTCACTGTATAACTAGTTTGCGTGATTATATATAACCGTGATATTTTATCGATACCAGAAAAACATAGATTAAGGTATAAAGTGATTCTCTTCCAGAAAATGTGAGCGATCCTTGAAAATTGATTGTACATTTAAACTGATCCCGTCTCCACATTTATAAGACAAAAACATTGTTTTTTGCTGGGATCCCTTCTTTCTTCGATCTTAACCTCGATTGATAATCTTAAAAATTCTTAATTCATGCCTTTATATACGAGGGCGGTCCCGATAATTACTTAGACTATAAAATAAAAACGAAAATTTTGGAAAATTGGCGATTTATTCAACATAGTTTGCTCGATACACTTGACCCATCGACGCTCCAACTTTTTTTAAATCGTCTGAAAAATGCGTTTCTGTTCTGTTCACATTTCTGCCCGTCGATTGACTTTTTAACGTTTGGAAACAAAAAGAAGTCGCACGGGGTCAAATCTGGAGAATACAGTGGATGAGGCAACAATTCATAGACCAATCGAGGCAAACAAACCGATTGAAAATGAGGATCTGCTTTTGATTTTCCTAGTAGTTGATTAGTAGTATTTATACCTCAGTTATTTGCTAATTTTTTTTCTGTTTTTTTTTATTTAATCCATTCGCTGCGCATTTGCAACAGCGACATGGAGTGTATCATGCGCACCAGGTTAAAAACGTCAAAATACCGCATACCGGACGTGTGTATCGAATGGGTTAAATCAGTTGCTGTTGTTCTGAAACATTCTGAAATTTTGATGTAATAATATGGTTTGTTTTAGGATTTATGAAAACGGAAAAGAAACTGTGCTGTCTTACGAAAACGATGTGCTAAAATCAAAGACTGTGAATGGGGTGTCACAAAGTATAACTTACAGTTAAATTATCAATATGAATAATGATTTTTCCACTTTAGCTAATTGTAGTACTTACACATTTTTCAATAGAATACAATGTGGTCCACTTGGTATAATTGCCCATTGAAGCTCAACGCTAGTATCTTCGTTTAAGCGACAAACGTATTTTCTGATGTCCCAGGGATGATGATTAAAATATTTTTGTGATAAAAAAATCATTGCTCAATTCTTACAAATAGGCATGAGGTACCGCAGGAACAATATTTATTTATATGAGGAGCGGTTAGTGGTCGAGTCAAACGCTCTTTTTAGCTGATAAATGTTTGAAAGTCTGTTTAATTTAAAAGTTTGATTATTAATTGATTTATCTCAATTTGATGAGAAGTTTTAGGACAAACAGTATTTAAAAGACTTACTGCTTCGTTTTAGTTTTTTAGTTAGTAGAACTTCCAAATCAAGGAAGAAAGATTGATTATATATGTTTATACAATTGATTATTATGTTTCATTGATAATATTGTTGTGTGAGTTCAGGGATTAAGTGAAGCACGACGTGATTTAACTAACTTTATTTAACTCAAAACTCACTTAATTACAAATATCACAATTACTAATTTACTTTAATTGCCTTCGCACTGATGCATGAAATTGCAAATAATAATTATTTCAGAGCCTGCATCTACTGGCTTATATCTTGAGAACAAACTGTCTCGAAACAGCTGGCTGCGCAACGATCACATTACCGAAAATTCTGGATCTGCGTCGATGGAATGAGTTCGTGGAATATTTCGGCGATGGAGGGTGTTCTCAATTTCTCTAACGCATAGGGCCGCAATCGGAGGTGTCTGGCTCACAACAATATAATGGTGCCTTAAATTATTAAGTGAAATTTTCTAACCCAAACGTATTACATTATTTTTTATTAATTCATTTCTTAACACATTGGATGCCACTCTAATTTAAATACGCTTAGCGTGATCCTGTTCAAACTGGCTCACACGAATTATCAATGTGACTAAAACGCTTATAAACTACGGTGGCGCCTATGCAAGTCATCATCCGGCGCTCATAAACTACAAGGGTGCCGAAACGGTTCAATCCTTATTTTTTCAGTTATTTCGGTATATCTTTTAACATATCTTTGTTTAGTGTGTTAATTTTTGCATAATGTCTCTCTCTTTCTCTCTTTTTCTCTGTGTGTGTGTGTGTAAACATTAAACAAATATATGTTAACTGGAAAATTTAACATCAGATTATATTATCAATGAAATACTGAAGCGTCATTTCAAATGATTCGTTCCAGTAAATATTTATTTAGGATCATATATAATGGATTATCTTTGAACCGAGGATATCAAGCTTGTTCCTTAATTATGTCTGTAATTTATTTCTTTAACAGAGGTAACGCACCTTTCCAAGGAAATGTGCCAAACCAATTTTGTTTTCAAAATACTATTGATCCTCGTCGTATTTCAGAATTTGAGCAATTTTTTTTATTTCAAATAGCATGCAGACCAATACTTAACCAATTATTATATAGAAAATGTAATCGTTGTCAAATGGAATTACGTGTTTCTGTAGTTAGTATATGTCAAAATTACGTTATTTTAAAACCAATATCCACTATGTATTTGTGAGAAAGCACTGATACGTCTTAAACTTTGGCTTTGCTGATATTCACTAACAGATTAATCATTAATATTGATATTTTACGTTCACTATGTTTATAATCGGTAAGAGACTCAATTTCGTAGCAGTTTGTAGTGTTCATTCTATTTCGATATCAGCTATCATTAGTCTGCGAGATGTGGTGATTAAATAACATGATTGAATGAAGCTCTAAAATATTTTATTTTGATTTCATACGCATTTACCTACTATGGCTCCCCATTTATATCCTGCGAGTAATACCAAATACTGTCGGTAGAAAAAAAATTTCATTGTTCCTGTATTTTACAGGTGGCGCCAAAAATTTCTGCTCCATGGTAGACAGTTAATCTCTGGAACGGCAAATCTTAAATATAAAATTCGAGAAGGGTTTTAAAAAAGAAGTGCCCTTACGTGATAGTTTATCAGAAAAATTAAAAAATTTTCTTTAAAAGAAAAAAACAAAATGGCAGACATTTGAAAAATTGTTCAAAAATTGACCTTTTTTTTTCTACTTTTTTCAGTCACACAAATTTTATTATTTTTTGTCAACTCGAGATAAACTGTCGTAGGCAAAACCAAAACAAACAAAATGCATCAAGGTTTATTAAAATCGACCGGGCCGACTAGATCCGGATATTAACTGTACGCCAGTTTAAAAACGTAGTTTTGAAAAAAAAAACGCGTTTAAATTGTTTTATAAATATTTTTGTCAACATCGATTCTATAAAAATAGAACTGAGAATCTATGAGAAAGCTTACAACACAAGATGTAAAAGTATAACCGGTATTTTGGAAAGATTTAAATAAATATGTCTCGCGACTGACAGCTGCGTGAACATCTGCGCCGAGCCGAGAGCGCGCTTCCGTAAATGTGTTATATCTCGCGATTCAACGACCTGTTTACACTTCTTTCGTTAAATTATACCTTTGAATATATGTTTTTTAAGTCTTCTGTGAAATTTCACAACTCGTTTTGGTCTTACAATATCGTTTCCTTTTGGCGGCATTCGAGTTCATTCTTAAAACTTAATACAAATTCACTAGTTTTGTAATAAATAAACAATTTTATAGTATGGAACATGACGGTGCTTTGCAAAAACATGTACGAGGGCGGTCCGATAAGTGGCGGAAATGGAGATACGATTTATTTCACAAACGTCTCATTTTAGCTCGATCCACTTGACCAACGATGCTCCAACATCTTTAAAGCGTCTGAAATATACGTTTTGTCTCCTTCGCCTCAAATGTGGAAACAAAAAGAAGTCGCACGGGGTCAAATCTGGAAAATATGATGGATGGATATTCCATTTCGGCATCGAATCGAACCGATAATTCGATATTGTATAGTCCTGTGACTGTTTTGACCTTTTCCAGGTAGTCGACGTAGATCACACCTTGTAATCCCAAAAAACGGGGACCATTACCTTTCCGGTAGATTGTACAGTCTTCGGAGTACGAAAGCAGAATTAAGTACACTGTTTCGATTGTTTCTTGATATCCGGTGTGTACCAGTGGATCGATTTTTCGTCGACGGTCAACAAACTCCTTCGGATTGCGCTTAAACAGCGTCAAACACTGCTCCGAGGTGATCCCACGGTTGCGCTTCTTCTCTAGAATTAGCAAACGCGGCAACTATCGCACCAAAAGCTTTCTCATGCCCAAAATGTCATGCAGGATATGACCAACGCCTACTGTCTCAGCAATCTCGTACACCTTCAATCGGCGACCTGCCTGTACGAAATCGTGGTAGTCGTAGCCGTTTTCGGGGCACCTGAGCGTTGCTAATCAAAATCCGACTTGCGACCACGTTAAACCAATTTTTGACAGTCGTCATCGAAGAAAAAGAATCCCTGTACACAGCAAGCAAGCAAGCAATTTGATTGAACCCAGCCTGAGACTTGTTCACCCCTTCAAATTACGTTCGGGTGTAAAAATTCATTGGAGCGAGGTGTGTAAACAGAAATCACTCCACCGCGCTCCAATACTCCAGACGTCCCTTTCCCCCTATAGCACTCTGATGCTCTTCATGTGGGGGACCTGGGTAATAGA